>NC_033795.1:71147499-71186401 GCF_001876935.1 Asparagus officinalis | reverse complement strand
TAAAGGCTCATCAAACCCGTTGATGGCTGAGAATTTGCCAAAAATTCTATAAATGCGAGTCATTGACACTTCAACTTTATGAGTTGGTCTCGTGACCTGAGCAACATACGACGTTCAAAATCCTAAGGTCTACGCCGGACAACGCGTAACCTTAGGTCAACGCCAGTCAACGCGTTGCGATCAAAAAGTCAACGTACGACGGTCAAAACCCCAGGGTCAACGCCGGACAACGCGTAACCTTAGGTCAACGCCAGTCAACGCGTTGCGAGCAAAAATTTCAACGTATGACGTTCAAAACCCTACGGTCAACGCCGGACAACGCGTAACCATAGGTCAACGCCGATCAATGCGTTGCAATCAAACGGTCAACGCTGGTCAACGCGTAACCCTAGGTCAACGCCGATCAATGCGTTGCAATGAAAGGATCAATACTCCGAAAAGTATACGAGTATAAACTGCTTCTTAATACTCCAATAAGGTATATGAGTATAAACTATTCCCTATTTTTGGTTTGAGAAGTTCCTGGAGAATATTGTTTATAAATATTCTTAAGGATAACTCAACTACACTACGCCGGACAACGCGTTGTGCATAAAGACTCGACGCCAACAATCGAGGGTCAGCTAAATCAGGAACTGACTTCAAAGTTCAAAATTCCGACAACGGTCAGACAATAAATGCAGCACCGAAACTCTCTCAAGCATTCGACAAAACACCGGATAGCCTGGAGAATTAAAGGAGTCAAGAACAGAAGCCATTCTGAGGTCCCGTTATACCGACTGAAGGTAGGGATAATCATATCCAAAGTATCCCAGACTCTTCTATAAAAGAACGAGACTGAAATACTTTGGAGGGGGTATCTGTAGGCATATAAAATTGCTTATAGGTCCCCTAGCATAGCTCGGCACAAACCGACGAGCCAACGAGGCGACGAGATCGACGAATCGCACGGAAGCGACGGAATGAATCCACCCGCGTGCAGAATCAAGCTAATGAGTTGAGGAATCAACGAGTCATCCAACCGAGAGCGGACTCGGACGAATCACGATCGAATCAAGATCAATTTCGGACTCGAACTCAGAAGCGGATTTACTGCCAAATCAGGAATCCAACTTACTGCCAAATCAGATCATCAAATCAGAGTCTCAGGTCAACCGAAACACGAACAAACGAGAAAACGAAAAACGACTCAAAAAAGTCGGAAAACACCGCCCGCCTACACGAGATCACACTCCAGATCTAAGCTTGGTCTTAGATCTCGAGATCCGAGCGATTATTCCCTTGGTGGATTAATCCCTCCCGGCTATTATTCCCTTCGTGAAATAATACCCATTGTACTGCGTAGATCCGACCGGATCTAGATCGCGCGGTGGTCCACGGCAAACAACCCCGGCGCAGGCAAAGAACCCACCAAAGCGAGTGACCGCAAAACAGGAGCTCGCGATTTGTTCACAAGAGGAAAGTTGTAATTTTTACTTTTTTTTTCTTATTCGGATCTGATCCTCGGCGACCATCCACGTCAGAAAAGGCAGGATCTCGAGAGGAAGAAAGAACAGATCTGAGATCTACACGAGACTACACTCCAGATCTAAGCTTGGTCTTAGATCTCGAGATCTGAGCGATTATTCCCTTGGTGGATTAATCCCTCCCGGCTATTATTCCCTTCGTGGAATAATACCCGCATACTCGTGTAGATCCGACCGGATCTAGATCGCGCGGTGGTCCACGGATTAACCCCGGCGCAGGCAAAGAACCCACTAAAGCGAGCGATAGAAAAACAGGAGCTTGCGATTTGTTCACAAGAGGAAAGTTGTAATTTTTATTTTTTTCTTTGATTTAGTTGTAACCGGATCTATAAAAGACCGGATCTTTGTAACCCAAGACTTTACTGTAATCAATGAAAAAGAACATAGTTTTCCACGCGAACACATATGACTCCAACTGTTTCAGTCCAACCAGTAGTGTTGCAAACATAATCAAAACTTACAGCTCATCCAACTATTTTATTATCGTATCAGTGACTACAAACATAATGTCGAAGCGTGGTTCATTCTAAAGTATATGAACCTAAAGTTATCTGTTCACTTGCTTCCTTTTCTAAATCCTATAAAACTGAATGCAGTCAATTCGTTTAGCTCCATAAGCTACCGTTTCGAATGGAACCTTAGCATCCAGGTTCAGGTCCTTGTACATATGCCTCAGAGCTGTTGTTAAAGATAAGTTCTGCCTTCAATTCATCAGCATAGAATAAGAAACCATGGTCATACTTAAATTTGAATTACAACAACCATGCATTAATTGTTCTACGCAGGTTTGGTTACATGGCCTACAGTTGAAATATAGCTGCAATCGGGAAAAACATCGTTGGACTTTTGAGCCAAACAGATGAAACAGTGAACTGAACAATAAGGTCACATATTTATGATCCATAATTGTAAATCAAATATTTCATATTAACAATAGTATACTGTAGTATTACTCAGCTATCTTTTTTTAACAAATATTTCATAGTTATATTCAGTTAATTTTTCTAAAAAAATGTCTACTTTTTAATGAAATGCAACTAGATTAAGCATATTGGAAATTTCATTTCAATACTATACTGTAGTATCCCGCAAGTATCCCTCTTAATCACTCAATTAAATTGACTAGGTTAAACCATATACGCTATTTGATATATTCCATTGCAGAATTGTTATTATTCTTTCATATACCACATCATCAAATTGGTCCCCGTATTACGCCCCCAAAATTATTAATCCAATGGACTCGCTCCATCTCCCGCACACTCCCAAATCAAATCTTCTAAACTACCAAACTCCTTTCACTTCTTTCTTTCTCTAAAAAGTTTGTCTAAAAAAAGCTCTAGAAGAAAAACCGCAGAGAAACCAAATGCACTCGTATTACCAATTCCTATGAAGTCCACATCAAAGATTGAACTAGACGCGCCAATATGAGTAAAAATTAGGGTTTAAGTCAAAACATCAAGTGAAGCCAACAGAAGCAATTCGTTATACCTTCAGGATCTAGGGTTTGGAGAAGGGGATCAATATCTTTGTGAAGCCAACAGAAGCAATTCGTTATACCTTCAGGATCTAGGGTTTGGAGAAGGGGATCAATATCTTTGAGCAGCAAAGAGAAGGCAGGAGCGATCTTCGATCGCACGGCACTCAGTCGCTTCCTCCAATCGTGAGGTATCTTCTTGCGATCCACCAGCCATTCTTCAGCAAGATTTTAATCAATTCCCAACCAAAAAAAAAAGAAACCCAATCTTCTTGCGATCCACCAGCCATTCTTCAGCAAGATTTTAATCAATTCCCAATCAAAAAAAAGAAACTCATTTCCAAATAAAGTTGAAGGAAATTAAGAAAAATTAAGAAAATTACCACCGAGCTGATCGAAAAGTTTGGGGGAAGTAAAGATTAAAGCAAAAATCGTGAGCAAAACATCGGATAATTCCTCGGATGAAGCTCGAGCCCTAGTTTTAGTACGTCGAGATGTGAAGAGGGACGAGTAGTCTTCGCGCTCGGCCTTTGTGAGGGCGAGGAGATCGTCGGCGATCCGGTTGAGCTTCTGGTCTCGGGATTCGACGGCGGCGGTGCCGCCAAAGGCGGTGGAGAGGAGGCAGAGGAGGGGGCGGCGAGGGATTTTGGTGGTGAGGAAAATGAAAAAAAATGAGGGGGCTTTTTTGACGGAGAGGAAAAAAAGAAAAAAAAAGAGGGGGAGGAAATTAAAAGTAGGCGGGGAAATGAAAAAACGAGGGGGCTTTTTGGGCGACGCACTTGAACAGTAAGGCGTCGGCAAAAGTTACTTTTTTGTGACGAAAAATTTTGCGTGTCGCTAAAGTAACATTTTCGCCAACGCAATATAGCATTGGCAAAAGTGTTATTTTTAGTGACGCAAAACTGTTCGTCGCTAAAAGCTATACTTTTGCCGACGCTAACGTGTGTCGCCAAATGTATACTTTTTGCGATGAATATTTGTGCGTCGCTAAAAGCTATACTTTTGCCGATGAAAATGCAAAAAACGTCGGGAAATCCATACACTTTTACCAACGCTAAATTAAAACGTCACAAATAATATACACTTTTAGCGACGCTAATTATAAACGTGGGGAAAAATATATGTTTTGCCGACGCTAACTAAAATCGTCGGGAAAAACATACTTTTTGGCGACGTATTTAACCATGCGTCGGGAATAAGCATCGGGAAAAGTGCAATTTGTTGTAGTGAGGCAACGACGAGCGAAGATGGGTCGGCTGGCGACGCTGGGGCGACAGGCGACGTTGGGACGGGGACGTTGGAGCAGAGGAGGCTCACGGGTGTCGGCAAGATGAAGGCGACGAAGAAATTACAAAAGAGTTTGATAAAGAACGATGAACAGTAGGCGATATTTTTGTTAAACTAGGGTTTAATTATTATTGCGGCGGGCGTTTAGAGGGATGATTAGGAGTAGTTATGGGCGATTTTGAATTTTGGGTTATACTTAGGGCTTTGGGGATTGTGATTGTGGGTCTTGTTAATTAATAGTAATAGGTTAAACTATCAATCCTATTATGATTAGGAGTATCATCAATGAAGGTAATGGATCCCTTCGTCTTTAAGGAGACCCAATAACGACGGTATTAGTATCAAATTAATGAAGGGATTAGAAAACCGTTATCTCATCTCACATCATTCTACTAATATTTATAATCACTCGACGAAGGTTTTAAAACCCGTCGTTATTACATACACATTAATGACGGTCAACTGATCCCTTCACTAATTTTGGTCGTTAAATATTGGATTTCTTGTATTGCAATGCTCAAAATTTGGAAGAGACCATCATGGTCTATAATAGGCCAATGAAATATGATGAGGTGATATAAGACAAGATGAATAGGAACGCTTGTGGGGTGATCAGGTCGTGTTTGGAACAAGAGCTGAAATACGATGTGAATGGGGTGATGTCTGCGATGAAGATGTGGGAGATTATTAACAACAAGTACCTTATGAAGAGTTATGAGAATTGGTTGTACTTTCTGCAGAGATTATTTAGATTCTAGATGTCCAGGGGCACCTCACTTTTGGCTCACATGAATAACTATACAAAGTTGTTGTTGGACTTTGCTAACATGGATGAGAAGATAAGGGATGAGTACAAAACGATTATTTTATTAGGCTCCTTACCCTATGAGGAGTATGATACACTCATGCTCACTTTGTTGAATGATAGATCTTCTATCACCTATAGTGATGTGACTAATACATTGACGAATTACAATTTGAGGAGAAAGGACAAAGAGACTTCCCGAGCTAGCACTTCAGGAGAGGCCTTGTCGACGAGAGGAAGAAGTCAATAACCAAGAGGTGTCAATAGAGGTAGGTCAAAGTCAAGAGGCCACAATCAATTAGCAAAGAACCAGTATGCATTCTGTAAAGAACAAGGACATTGGATGAGTGATTGCCTAAAGGTCAAAGAGAAGGAGCATAGCAAGAAGAAGGGCCCAAAGGTTAATAAAGTGAACATCGCTAGAGGTGATGATTTTGATGATTCGTGCTTTTCTCTATTGATTACTCCAAAGGTGAACCATGTAGATGCATTTGATTAGATGCTAGATTCTAGTGCTACATATCATGTGACTCCCCGGCGAGATTGGTTTGTATCATTCGAGGAGAGACTCGATGGATATGTGGTAGTCATGAGAAATGATCAATCCTATGGCATTTGTGGGATAGGTATCGTTAGGATCCGGATGCACGATAGAGTTGTTCGTGAATTGAATGAAGTGTGATTTTTTCCTTAGTTGAAGAAGAATTTTATTTCTGTTTGAGCTTTGTAGGCGAGGGGATTCAAGGTGACCTTTGAGAACACTGTAGCGAAGGTTACTAAGGGATCTTTGGTGGTGATAAAGGAAGCCCGCAGTATGAATTTGTATTATCTGAAGGAAGCACCAATATTGGCCAGGTAGCTTTAGCTATTTCAGAGGGGGACGTGAGAAGACTTTGGTATTATAAGTTGGGGCATACAGGTGAAAAGTCACTGCAAGCTTTGTGCAAGCAGGGGCTATTGAAGAGAGTCAATAGTAGAAAGGTAGAATTCTGTGAGCACTACATTCTTAGCAAGAAGATAAAGGTGAATTTTAGGACAGCTGTACACAGGACGACGGGCATCTTGGACTATATGCATACGGATGTTTGGGGTCCCACCAAGACACCATCACTTGGTGGTCGACATTGGTTCATCACTTTTGTAGATAACTATTCTAGGCGTTGTTGGGTGTACACCATGAAGAATAAAATGAAGTCCTTGAGTTATTTGTGGAGTGGAAGAGAAAGTTGGAACTACAGACAGGGAGAAAAATCAAGATGTTACAATCTAACAACGGCGGTGAGTACACTTCAGACCCCTTTCAGCAGCTATATTGAGACGAGGGTATAGAGAGACACTTCATAGTTAGTCATACACCATAGCAGAATAGGGTGGCAGAGAGATTTAATTTGTGTTTACTAGAGAAGGTTTATTGTTTGTTATCACAGAGTGGTTTGGAGAAGATCTTTTGGGCTGAGGCACATTCATATTTGAGCCACCTCATTAATAGACTAGCTTAATCTGTGATTGAGAGAAAAACCCCTATGGAGATGTGGTCAGGAGAGCTAGCACATGACTATGATCAGCTCAAGATATTTGGGTGCCCTGTATTTTATCATGCGAAGACTGATAAATTAGAACCTCGAGCTAGAAAGAGCATATTTTTTGGATTCAAGCGTGGTGTGAAAGGATTCATGCTTTGGGATCCATTTGATAAAAATATTGTGCTAAGTAAATATGTCACATTCGGTGAGGCTTCGATCTTGAAGATTCCCAGCTCTCATCAGGTGGAGAGCACCCCGACAGAGGAGATATCACATGTGGTGAAGATTGATGCAGCTCCTTATTGTCCAGATGTGACGTATCCATTAGAGTGCTGATTGAGGTGATGCCAGACAAGTATGATAATGATTTGGAGGATATAGGTACAGTTGAGTAGGATCATGGACCAACAACTTAGGTTCAGGATTCCATAGTGGTTCGGAGGCCGAGGAGAGACATACAGATGGCGTCTAGGTATATAAATACAGTCATTGCTTATTCACTTCTAGTGGAGGGTGTCGATGAGATAATTCCTACTACATTCAGAGAGGCCGAGCAGAGTTCGGAGGCTAATTTATGGTATGTGGCTATGCAGGAGGAGATGAAGACTCTTCATAGGAACGACACAAGGGAATTTGTTGAACTTCCAAAGGGACGGATGGCTATTGATTGCAAGTGGGTGTATATGAAGAAAGAGAGTATTGAAGGCACTCCCGTGAGGTTCAAGGCTAGGTTGGTTGCAAAGGAATGTGCATAGGAGGAAGATATTGACTACAATGAGGTCTTCTCTCTCTAGTGGTGAAGAATTCTTCGATTCAAATTTTGCTAGCTTTGGTGGCACAATATGGTTTGGAATTAGATAAATGAGATATAAAAATAATATTTCTTCATGGTGATCTTGATGAGGAAATCTATATGACTCAACCATTAGGGTTCCGAGCTGCAAGGAAGAAAAAGTTGGTTTGTAGGTTGAAGAAATCGTTATATGGGCTGAAGCAATCTCCTCGATAGTGGTATAAATGATTCGATGGGTTCATGATCGGCCATTCATACATTAGGAGCAAATTTGATCCTTACATGTACTATTGCAAGTTGAATGGAGATGCGTACATTTCCTTATTGCTTCCTGCGATGACATGTTGGTTGCTTCTACTTCTAGATATACGATAGATAGATTTAAGATTTAGTTTTAGAGTTCAAGAAGAAGGATTTGGGTGAAGCGAAGAGTATTTTGGGAATGAAGATTGGCAGAGACAAAGACAAGGGCATAATTTGTTTGACATAGGTGGCTTACTTGAAGAATGTTTTATAGTGGTTCAATGTGAGCATGGAGACGAAGCTAGTTAGTGTACCATTGGGCGCCCATTTGATAAAGAGTAGTCCACGATAGGGTATGTGTTCACTTTGACCCGTGCACCAGTGTGTTGGAGATGCACCTTGCAGTTTACGATGGCTTTGTTAACGATAGAAGCAGAGTATATAGAAATTACAGAGGCTGTTAAGGAGACGATTTGCCTTTGAGGACTTTTGGAGGATCTTAGTATTTCACAATGATCTATCACTATTTATTGTGATAGCATGAATACTATTTATTTGGCGAAGAATCAGGTCTTTCATGCTAGGACGAAGCAAATCGACGTTTGTTATCACTTCATTAGAGATATTCTTGAATAAGGGAATGTGGAGCTCATGAAGGTTCACACAAAAGACAATCCAACGGGATATTCTCACAAAGGTGGTTCCGAGCAACAAGTTCAAACATTGTAGAAACTTGTTGCTAATTCATGATTATTGAGGTCGTTCGCGACCATTTGGATGAACTACGAGTGGCTTGATCCCTTAGGAGAAGGGGTACTATAATACCCTGTAAATTTGAATATATGGTGATAAATATTATTTATTGATATTTGAGTATGCTAGGAATTCATGTGAGATAAATCCAATGTATATATGTGAGGGTACAAGAGAATCATGCTAGAAACATGTACAAACAGACTGATTTAAGTCTATCTAGTAGACTACTACTGTTAGTAGTCGACTACTAAGGTCATTAGTTGACTAATAAGGATAATAGTCGACTTGTCGGGCTGATTTCCAGATTTCCTAATGGGTTTTGGGTCAGTTTGAGGTTCAGCTTCATATATGTGTATATATACCCTTTTTACATGAAATTTCCTCTCTTTTAATTATATCTCTGAACCCTAAGAAGCCACCCTCTCCCCTCATATTCTAGAACCTTTTTGTGGTGTTTCTTGAGGAGTTTAAGATGTGAAATTGAGCGGAGGGTGGGTTTTGTGATAGTGGTTAAAGGGGGATCTACTCACACGTGTTTGAGGAGTTCAACACGACTCTGAGGCAAGATCATCTTTATCCAAACCTACACCTTTAAATAATAATTGATTTAATACGTTTAACTTGTTGTGTTCATGTCTAAATCTTAATCTAAGGTGTTAAAAATTAGGTTTTTGTTGTTAGATCTTAAACTCATGATAGATCTGATGTTAATTCTTGTTGTTTACATTAGATTCATGATCATGATCATTAGGGTGTTTTTAATGTTCGTTTTCAACTTAATAATCATGCCTAAATCATGTTTGAAACCCTAGTTTTTATTATTTAATTAAGTATATGTTGATTAAAGATGTTTAAACCCTAGGTTTGTGATACCTAAGTAGTGTAATCATATTTAAATGAATTTATCTCTGTTCATGTTTAGATTTTATCAAGTTTTATTAATTATGTTGATCATTCATGTGCTAAATTGAAGAAATTGATTAATTAGGATGTTGAACCCTAATTAGACTACGCTAAAATTTTGTATTATGTTCGAGTTAATATTTGTTGAATATTTATCAGGTTTAAATCTTGTTTAACTTCATGATAAGTGCATTTGACCGATAAGTCTTGTTCGTGCACGTAAAAATTCATGTTTATAGTGTAGTCGACTAATACCCTTAATAGTCGACTACTTGTTCCCAGGTTCAACCTAAAGAAACTTATTTATTGCAAAGTAGTTGACTAATACCCTTAATAGTCGACTACTGATACATATTTTTTGCCTTCATAGAGTCTAGATAGACTCAGTGTAGTCGACTAATAAGCTTAGTAGTCAACTACTAAGACGGTTTTCCTGAGTGTTGTTTTGCACTATTTCGAGATGCGATCATGGAGTTCGAGCCACAAGTTAACACATGTCTAATCATGAATATACATGAATAGTGTCATAGTATACATATGAGTACCCCAAGGGGGATTATGACAAGTATTGATTCGTTTGCACTTGTGATATAAGATATACACACGTTATACACATGTTTGGATATCGTGTATAAGCACAATTCAGTACTACGTGCGGTAGTACGTCGATATTCTATTGGTACAGGGTATTGATTCGGGTTTTAGGATGCTTTATCTAGCAATTCGTCCCACACTAGGGTGTGATGAGGCTTGTAAGCCGTATTTCCAGGATGCCTATTTGGTAGTCCATCCCCGCACTCGTGTTATGTATAGAGATGCGATGAGACTAATGAGCCATGTACACAGTTAGGATACTGACTTAATAGTCCATCCCGTATGATAATGTGATGAATCATAACTTGCAAGGATTTGCATTGCGACAATTGTTGATAGCCTTAGTCTTTGGTAGATGCTATTTATAAGCATGACTCATTGTTGAGATATATGATCGAGATACTTTGCACTTGAAAGTACGCGAGACTATATTGCTGACATTTATTTTATCTTCCAAGTGATAGTGGGAGATATTATAAATATGATATATTGATGTATTTTATTTTCTCGTACTGTTTTCTTTATTTCTTTGTTGGAATCAACGATTACCGATTCATAATTTGAGACATATGATATACACATGAGAGTTTTCTTGTTTGGAGTATTTAGCTTGACGTACTACATCTCGTGTTATAGATTTCTAAATATTAATTCTACATAGAAATAGGGTAAATGATCTAGGTAGACTATGCTTAATAGATAGAGTCTCTACTTCATCTAGGAACCCTTCCTGTAACAACCGTAATTTTTGATACATGTTTAAATAAATTTTCTAGTATTTAAAATATTAAAATTTATTTTATTAACATTTTCCTAATTTATAGAAATTTTTTGAGTTTCAAAATAAATAAATAAAATATATAGTCTTGTATTTATTATTTTTGCTAAATATTAATTTATGATTTAGTGAATTTTTTCATAATCATTTGGTCACTTATATCATCTATATTATTATTATTAATGTGATTCTGAGCATAGATTAGCATATAAATATAAATATATTTGGTTATTAATAATTTATTAATATTATTTATTAATATAATATTTATTCAGAATATTATATAAAATTTTCGTAATTATTTCCCTCCCTTAATTTTCTTCCCTTTGAATTCTTTCCATAACCATTCCCTAATCACTCCCCATCTTTTGATTTCCTTCCTAAACCAAACCCTCCAATCATGTACATGTTCTCTCTCTCTCTCTCCCTCTAAAATAGTCAGCTAAAGAAACCCTAGCCTACCCTATGTATAGGCTCTCCCCTCTCTCTCTTTCACTGACATCACCCCCTCCACCTCGTTTTTCACGCCCGCCATCACCATCACCCTCTCATTCTCTCAACCCACAGCAACCCAACTCCTCTTCCACCACCACCCGACATCACCTCTGCCTCCTTCTCCCTTTCCGTACAGTCAAAACTCCGCCGCGTCGCCCTTCCCCTTCAGCCGCCAGATCCGAGCGCCGCTTCCCCCTCTCGCCACGAGCTCGCCGCTGCCACGCCCCTCAAGAAGCCACCGCCTGAACCACGACCACCCTCATCTCTCCCCATCTCTGTTCTCCCGCAGCCCACCGCATCGCCACCTCCACCTCCTCCAGCCGCTCCCCGCCTGGGTCCTCCTCCACAACTCCAGCCCAAACCCGCCTCCACGCACCACAGCGGCCTCCTGCCGCTCTCCTGCTCCGCCACAGCCTCAGATCCGAGCCAACCCCGCCTCAGCAACCACGCCAGCGCCGCACCGCCGCCCCTCAGGTCCAGCCACCAGCCGAGGCCACCGCCTACCATGCGTCCGGCACAAACCGCACCCAAGTCGCTAGCTCAGCCCATCGCCGAACAGCACCCTCGTCGACCTCCTGACCTGAGCTCTCCGCTCCCCTTGCCCCTTCGCTATGAGCACCGCTCTGAACTCGCTGTCCGATCCACCTACTGCCACCCCGCTGCATTCGTCAAGATTCCCGTGCCGTCGAATCAGTCGTCGATGTCGCCGTCCAGCTCCACAAGGCAGCCTTCGATCCGCTGTGCGCGTCGCCGAACAACGAATAGCAAGCGATGGCGTCTCCACCTCATCCGCAAGTCCCTTAGCCTCGCAGGCAAGATCCCGCTCTCCTTGTTTCGTAGTTGAATATTTACATTATTAGGAATCATTGCGTAGTTTAGTTGTGACGTATTTATCTGCGTGGGATTGTTTGTTGAAGAATATTAATTATATCATGGTAATTTGATAAATGATATTTTCAGAAAAATTATAATGAATTAAAAGAATTTAGTTCGGCAAAAGAATCATTTTTTAGATAATTATAATAATTTAAAAGAATTTATTTTGGAAAATGATTTAGTTTAGATTAATTGTTAAGTGAAATAATTTAAAATGAATTAATTTAGAAAAAGATTATTTTCTGATTATGTAGCTGCTGTTTATGATTTATAATTCTTATTTTGATTATTTGATATGCTATGGTATTATTGCACATGATTAGTCGCATTGATTGTTTTATAATTCTTATTTTGATTATTTGATATGCTATGGTATTATTGCACATGATTAGTCGCATTGATTGTGTCATGTTGTGATTGAGAATCATTAGGAGTTTATGACTATAGTGACTTGTATGACACAGTTAGGATCTAGAATCCCGTGTGTAGTTGACCTGAAATTACGAGAATTGGGGTGAGAAGTCTTGGTCCATGTGAGCGGTTGTGATTGTGATTATATTCCGGGCTCGCACCGGTGAAGTTTGTGTAGTCACAGGGGTGGGTCCGATGAGTTGAGATATTTGTATATTCCAGGCTCACGCTGGTGAAGTTTGTGTAGTCACCGGGGTGGGTCTGAGGAGTTGAGATATTTGTGATTGTGGTTGTATTCCAGGCTCGCACCGGTGAAGTTTGTGTAGTCACTGGGGTGGGTCTGAGGAGATGAGATATTGTGATTGTTGATGCATATTCCGGGCTCGCGCCGGTGAAGTTTGGAGATGAGATATTGTGATTGTTGATGCATATTCCGGGCTCGCGCCGGTGAAGTTTGTGTAGTCACCGGTGTGGGTCCGAGGAGTTGTGATATGTGATTGTTGATGTATATTCTAGGCTCGCGCCGGTGAAGTTTGTGTAGTCACCGGGGTGAGTCTGAGGGGCTGAGATATTGTGATTGTGGTTGTTTGAGATGAGTGATGGGATAATTAGTTACCTGACCTCGATTCTTGGCTAAGTATGATTCTTGCGAGATGTAGATCAGTTGTATTTCTTTCCATACATAGATCAGGGTTAATATTTAATTATTTACAATTCGAGACATATGGTATATATATGAGGGTTTCCTTGTTTGGATTATTTCGCTCGACGTACTACGTCACTTGTTGTAGATTTTTAAGTATTAATTCCATCTAGTGTATGCCATTATGACTTGGATGATTAGTCTGATCGCTAGCTGCATGACCTCGTTACCTCATCGATTTTGGATGTTTTATATTATCATGTTTTAGTAGTGTTTTCATGTTGATTTGTGAATTTTAGTTGTACGTTCTTTTGTTGTTTCTGTTATTGTATCGTTTTTCGCATTGGATTTCCGTTCGTTCTATTTTCTTTGTGGGGTCGGGTCTTGCCGTGTGCCATACACGCTGACGTACACCTGTTTTCTCTAGTGTACGTCAGACATAGAAGAAGAACAGGTTCAGCTGGGAGATCATCAGGAGCCAGAGGATTCTCAGCAGGAGTGCCTTGCAGATAGAGCAGAAGAAGAAGCCGAAGTCTAGTCGTCTCTTTTATTATATACTGGTCCTTGTTTACTTTTGTAGTTCTTTCTATTTCTGTGGTTCGATGTATCTTTGCACCTCTTCAGTATTCATTTGTTCAGATATGTATAAGGGCATGTTTGACCCGAATATTATGTCTGGGATGATGTTCATTTGTGATATGGATCTTTCTATCCTGAGTTGTTTATTATATTCTCGCTACTGTGATCGGGGACCTGTGACTTCGTATTGTTTTTATTTCCAGACGCTTAGCGTATTAGATTGATAAGACGGGGTCTAGCACTTATCTCTCCTCAGTCTAATACGTCACGGGCTTACTCGCGTCCTGATTCCCCGGTATTTTGGGAAGCGGGGCGTGACACTTCCTCTGGGCTGGATGATCTTACTGTAGCGCTCTGATGCTCTTCTTGTTATTATTTTTGTTTTAAATTTCTTTTCAGGCAGCCCAGAGCTCCGGAGAACAGCAGGATGACGGAGTCCTAGCATAGTCATCGTCAAGCATTTTAGTAGTTGATACTCCACTATAGTTTTATGTTCTCATTCAAATATTAGAGTTTTGTTTTCATATTATGAAGGCAGTGTGTCTTAGTACGATTTTTAGTTTATTTATGTTGAGACATTTTCATTATTCCGGTTATTAGATGTATTTCAGTTGAGATGTGATTTTTCATTTAATAGATATCTCTTTTTATATATCATACCTATTGTTTTTATTTTCTTATTTTACATGTTTTGTACCTACTCTTATATTTGATCCCACTAAAAGGTATTATTGTGATTGGTGAAACGTGTTATTGTATGGTGTGGGTGTAGGGCAGGTTTTACATGTTTAGGTTTTCACCTTGGACTACAACTATGTGTGAAACCAGGGGCGTCACAGTTGAAATCAAAGCTCTAGTTCCAGCATCCTTAGGATTATCCTGTGTCGAGTCGTAGATCTAGAATAGTGTTTCTTAAGATTTATGTATAGAGTCCGCTAGGGATTCCTAGAATGAGTGAGGACGTTATATACGTATACCTTGAAAATTACAAAATTTTTTATGACTATCTTACTTCGATTGAAAAGTATTTGCATTAATGAATTACTATACGATTTTTCTTATTGGTCTATGTTTTATATGCTTCTGTCAGAGGTCTCATAATTGCGTCTTATAAACTCTCTTCCTGGAAATTTATAGATGGTCAGACAAGGACGTGGATGGAGAGTATCTCATTCTCAGAGAGAGACAAGATGAGCCGAAGCTAGAGTCGCAGCAAGCTTCACCAGAGCCACAGCAGGCTCCACCAGAGCCACAACAGGATTCACAATACTTCATATACCTAATGGCATCTATAAAAGCTACGCTAGCAGCGCTCAAGGAGAAAGTGGAGAATCATATGCCATCAGTCACACCGCCACCTGTAGTTCCATCGCCAGTGATTCTAGCCATTCCCATCATAGAGGAGTCCCCAAAGGTTACACCAAGACTCACCCCACCATCAATTGTAGTCACAGAGCAGGAGTCTTGGATTCGCCTAGTCAAGAGGTACCAAAAGATAAGGGTATCATAATTTCAAGGGTCATCATATTCACTTATAGACCACAAGTGGAAGGAGGATGTGAGTTATATTCTTGACCTACTTAACGTTGATTCAGTACAGAAGTAGAGGTTGGCAGCTTTCAACCTAAAGGGTGATGCCGAAGGATAGTACAAGCTTCAGTTCACCTCAGAACACCGGATGATACTCCCATGGGAGGACTTCATCTATTTCTTCAACGAGCAATACATCTCTTCCACAGCACAGGTTGGGAAAGAGCTAGAGTTGTCCAGACTGGAGCAAGGAGATATGTCTGTAGCAAATTACGAGAGCCGGTTCATGAGTCTACTTTGATTTACAGGCAGGTGGCATTAGGAGAGCGCCAGGATCAGATGTTTCTTATGGGGCTTCGTCAAAGCCTTCGATATTACCTCGTGTCCAGGAGGTTCCGCTTAGTTATGAAAGTACCCTAGAGGGGGGTTGAATAGGGTTATTGCTAATCTTATTATATATTAATGCCGATTAAAATTAATTAACAAATATATCCTAATAATATTGATATTCAATTTGATATATGCAAGGATATATGAACAAGAGTAAATAAACAAGTGATAGTGCACCAAGCCAAACTCAAACAAACAATATGATCACAGAGTTCGGACCTTCCGTCCTACGTCTCCGCTCCCCACTCCCGGGGAGAACTCCACTATCACAACCGGGTTTTCTACGCTCACCCGAACAACGTTTACACCAGACAATTTGGTTTTCTAGTTCACCAAAAACTTTACAACACACACAATTGTACTCACACTTTACACCCTCTAAGTATTGGTCTCTAGCTCGTGTTTCCCTCAAGTGCTCGGATTTACTACATCTCTCTAGGCTTTTATTACCGACGCCACTCCTCTTGGGATAACCTCGTCTCTCACCACACACTCCTCTCGGTGTACAAGTGTATTATAATGTGTAACTCATAATAAGCACAATACAAATAAATTATTCTCTATAATAGGTGAGAACACAATGTAAGCTCAATCTCACAAATCACAATCTCACAACCCAATATATAATGTATGAAATGCTACAAACTCAAATAGGGTGTGTGTGATAAAATGAGTATAAATAAAATCTAACTCAATTAACAAACTAGCCATAAATGATAATATGAAAATAAAAACGAATTGCTAGAGGATAGAGTTAGGAAAACTTCTCTATAAACACAAAGAGAGGATGAAGAAGATTGAGGATGAATCCCTCAATTGACAACGTGAGCTTCCTCCTTTGTAAACACAAACCCCAAACTAAAAAAACTTTTAATCTCCTTTAAAACTTGTTTAAAACTCTCTTTAAAACTCTTCTTGGATGATTATAGAGATGGGTATAAGGGGGTATAGTATATATAGGAGACCCCAAAACATAAGAAAAACCCAGCAAAAGGACAAAAACCCTGAAAAACAAGGAGTCTGGAAAACTAGCCGTTATGTAGTAATAAGTCAACTTGCTACAGTGATAAGTCGACTTATAACTAGCCGTTACAGCCAAATTTTTAGCTTATAAGTCGACTTCAAGTCGACTTAACAGACAGTACAGGTTTTCGGCAGAGTCTGAAATTTTGCGTATCTAGTTTTATAAAATCAATTAAAAATAGTAAATCAACTCTAAAAATTATGAAATTTTGTGAGAAGTTTCTAAACATGTATATGAACATGTTAGAGAAATAATTTCTTAAATATCACTTCCTATTTGAGAGAAATAATTTATTTTGTAAACTGGTCGAAAATACATAACTATGCAACACTTCATAAGTCGACTTGTATAAGTCGACTTACTATAAGTCGACTTGCCTTGCTTTATAAGTCGACTTAGAAGAGGAGAAAATGAAATTTCTAGAGGAGTTCATAAGTCGACTTGTCAGGGTTTATAAGTCGACTTATAAACATGCACAGACACTATTCATGCTGAAAATCTGATTTTTAAAGTGCCTTTAAAAATAACAAATAAATTCCAAAAAATATAAAACTTTGGAAAACATTTATAAACATGTTGATGAACATGTTACAAAAGGAACACTATTCATGCTGAAAATCTGATTTTTAAAGTGCCTTTAAAAATAACAAATAAATTCCAAAAAATATAAAACTTTGGAAAACATTTATAAACATGTTGATGAACATGTTACAAAAGGAATTTTTGGAATTTCACTTATCATTTGTGAAAACTTGTCATATTACAAAAATGTCCAAAACAAATAAACATGAGGTACTTGAACTTTGATGTTTTGACATAAACCAAGTTTTGAAACTTTGTAAAATATTTGTATGGACATAATAAAAGATGTTTATGATGTATATATAGTCCAAAACATATTTTTCATAAAAACACCTATATTTACGAAAATCACAAATATATATGTGTGTGTATATTTGAGCTTATAGAATTAACACACATTATATAAAACCTAAACTACAAACATTATAAACTATATACCCAAGCTTGATGAAGGTCTTCAATGAGCTCAACTTGGTACACTTGCGGATGAAGCTTAAACTTTGATCTTTAACTTGAATTTGCATAGCTTCATACCGATATTCCACCAACATCCATTTGATGTGATCGTGTAGGCTCAATCCATCAAACCTCGAACTATATTGTTTGTCTAGAATACCTAATAGGAAACATAAATACTAGACAAATAATATTAGAAATTGTTTGTAATCATCAAAACAAGATTAGAAGATGTAGGCTCATAACATGAGACCTAACAAGTTAGAGAGGTAGCTGATGCAACCATTTTGTAGGAGACAGAGACTGTGATATTCTAGAAGAACAAGTAGGGTAACGCTAAGTCAGGATAGAAAATTGACAAGAGCAATGGAAAGAGACCTTTCGCCAGACCATGAGGACCCCAGCAGCGGGTTAAGAACTTTTAGTAGTAGGGTCAATTTAAGAAAGGAGCACAGCATGATCCGAGAACACAGCATGATCCGAGAATACAGCAGCAGCATAGGATTCAGGATGCATGTTTTAACTACAACAAGATCGGTCATAAGGCCAAGGATTGTCACAGTGCACCAGCAAGAGGCCAACAGGGCAAAGGCCAGGGCTAGAAGCAGGGACGAGGACACGGTCAGCAAGAGAACCGTGGTCAGGGTCCTCAGTCACAGGGCCGCGGTTATAACCAACAGTATAGTATTAAGGTACCGCTAGTCATTCTGAGGATCGAGGGGATAGCAGGCCAGATTCACGATATCCATGATATTCCTGAGGGATAGATAATCCTATATATTCTACCACCAGTAGTCTAGCAGTCGCCAGCTACCGGAAGGGTATATACAGTCGTACCATGTGATCATGGTGCATGCAGGGCCATAGTGGAAGGTACTTTCTTAGTGAATCTCTTCCCAGCTCGGATCTTGTTTGATTTAGGAGCTTCATATTCTTTTATCTCTCATACCTTTATGGATAGTTTCTAGTTGGTCGCATATCGTTTAAATGTATCGTTATCCGTCTCTACTTCTTTAGGGGAGGTATCCCTATAATAGAGTGTCTGTAGGAGATGGATCATCAGTCTAGATGAGTCCAAGTTTATCATCAATTTAATCATTTTGCGGATGTCGGATTTCAACATCATTCTCGGTATAGATTATCTATTATCCTAGCATATTAGTATCGACTGTTTTGCTAAAATAATAAGTTTGTTGGCAACCGATGAGTCTGAGTTGATCGTAGCGACCTCATAGGGCAGCTAGTTTGCGGAGTTATTTCTAGCTTACATCGAGGACGTGATGTTGAGGAGTCAGAATGCTAATTAGTGCGAGACTAGAGTTGTCTCAAATTATCAGAATGTCTTCAGGACATACTTGGGTTACCTCCTATGAGAGAGGTTAAGTTCTATATCGAGTTGTAGTTAGGCACAACACCGATACCCGAGCACCCTATCCTATGGCACCTTCTGAGATGAGGGAGCTACAGACTCAGCTGTATGAGTTATTATCTCAGGGTTTTATTCACCAAGTCATTCTCCGTGGGAAGCGCCAGTCCTTTACTTGACGAAGAAGGACGACAGTATGCACCTTTGTATAGATTATCGTGAGTTGAGTAAGGTCACTATCCGAAACAGGTATCCACTACCAAGAATTGATAACTTGTTCAACCAGCTACAGGGAGTGCATCATTTCTCAAAGATTAATCTTCGTTCTGGCTATCATCTGTTGCGAGTTCGGGAGATGGATATTCCAAAAATCACCTTCCCGACTCGATATGGGTCCTTTGAGTTTCTTGTCATACCATTTGGGCTGACCAATGCACTACGGTATTCATAGATTTGATCAACTGGGTTTCCCATCCATACTTGGACTAGTTCGTGATTTTTTTTATCGATGACATCCTTATATATTTGAGATCGGAGGCAGAGCACGAACAACATCTTCGTTTGGCATTGTAGACTTTGCGCGAGCATCAGTTATACACCAAGTTCAGCAACTACGAGTTTTGGCTATCTGAGGTTAGATTTTCAAGCCACGTCATCAGTTGAGAGGGCATAGCAGTAGATCCAACTAAGGTTAAAGTAGTACTTGATTGGGAGCCATCGAAGACTGTTACAGAGATCTGTAGTTTCTTAGGTTTGGTCGGCTATTACAGAAAGTTTATTGAGGACTTCTCGTAGATTGTGACGCTACTTACACATCTTACGAAGAAGGGTGTACCATTTGTTTAGGGCACAGAGTGCCAGGAGGCCTTTCAGACTTTAAAGGCTAAGTTGACTACAATGTCAGTACTGACTATCCCGAGCAGTGATAAGACCTTTATCGTCTACACGGATATGTCATTAGCAGGTCTAGAAGGTATTTTGATGTAGACCCAGAGAGTAGTGGCTAATATCTTGCTGTAATTGAGGACACATGAGCAGAACTATCCCACGTATGACTTAGAGCTAGCAGTAGTAGTCTAAGCACTGAAGACATAGAGACATTATCTGTTTGGAGTACAGTTCGAGCTATTCATAGATCATCAGAGTTTGAAATACATTTTCTCTCAGAATGAAGTGAACTAGAGGCATCAGCGATTGGTAGAGTTCATTAAGGATTATGAGTTCGTAATTTAGTACCATTTGGGGAAAGTGAACGTTGCACTGGAAGCATTGAGCAGGAAGCGTCACCACAAAATTTCAACTTTGAGGTGCTCGTTATATCGAGATCTTCATACCCTTAGCTAGTTTGATTTTAGACTAGAGATCAGCGGGAGCAGCACATTTTTGGGGGCTTTTTTCGTGTAGCCATCTTGGACTGATAGAGTGGTGAGATCTCAGCTAGAGGACTCTTGGATTCAAATCTGAAAGGAGAAGATTTCCAAAGAGCCAAAGGCTGATTGGACCGTTGGGTCAGATGGAGGACTTTGAATGAAGAGCCGATTAGTGATGCCAAGCAATCCATAGCTAAAGAAAGACTTATTTAATAAGGAGCATCGCACAAGGTACACAATGCATCCAGGAATGACTAAAATGTACAAGGACCTGAAGATACACTTTTGGTGGAGCGGTATGTGTAAGAAGATTTCAGAGTATGTAGCAAAATGCTTTACCTATCAGCAACTGAAGGCAGAACACCAGAGACGAGCAGGAACCCTATAGCCTTTACCCATTCTAGAGTGGAAGTGGGTAGATATTTCTATGGACTTCATTGTAGGATTACTGAGATCGAAGAAGAGGAATGATTCAGTTTGGGTGATAGTTGATTGATTGATGAAGTCAGCACATTTCATTCTAATGAAGACGTCTTATAGGGCAGAGACTTATGTGAGGATAATCATTCTAGAGATGATCATATCCGACTGAGGCTCACTTTTCACTCACTTTTGGAGGAGCTTTCAGAAGTCTTTCGGTAGCCAGTTGTCGTATTCTAGTATTTTTCACTCACAGACAGATGGATAATAGAGAGAGTTAACCAAGTGTTGGAGGACATGTTACGGGCATGTATTATAGATTTTCAGGGCAGCTAGGAGGACCACATTCCATTGATTAAGTTCGCTTATAAAAATAGTTATCAA
Organism: Asparagus officinalis; assembly: GCF_001876935.1. Taxonomy (NCBI): domain Eukaryota; kingdom Viridiplantae; phylum Streptophyta; class Magnoliopsida; order Asparagales; family Asparagaceae; genus Asparagus; species Asparagus officinalis. The sequence continues at coordinate 71,165,190 of NC_033795.1, read as the reverse complement.
GCGACGATATGTATAACACCGTATGAGGCGTTGTACGGGAGCCCTGTCGATCACCTATTTGTTGGACAGAACCAGAGGACAACTTGCTACTTGGATCGAAACTTGTGAGACAGACTACAGAGAAGGTAGCAGTCATTCGGGAACGCATACTGGCAGCGCAGAGTTATCAGAAGAGTTATGCAGATCAGAGATGACGACAGTTAGAGTTTTAGGTTGGGGACTATGTCTTGTTGAAAGTATCACTGATGAAGTGTGTACAGCGATTTGGAAGATGAGGAAAGCTTGCCCTGAGATATGCTGGTCCATTCATGATAGTTAAGTGCATTGGAGCCGTTTCGAATTGGCTAGATCTTCCAGCATCGATGTCGACTATACACGATATTTTTCATGTCTCTATGCTTAAGAAACATTTATGTGACGAGGAGCAGAAGCGAGTGTTAGACGCGCCAGGGATCGGGCTTCATGATGATTTGACTACTATTGAGATACTTGTTTGTATTATTGCTAAGGAGGACAAGAAGCTTAGAAATAAAGTGATATCTTTAGTCAAAGTCCAGTGAAACCAGAAAGAATCTGAAGAGGCTTCTTGGGAGCAGGAGAAGCATATTCTTCGCGACTACCCACACCTGTTTGAGTAGATAAATTGATTGACTAGGACTTGTTTATGCTTATGATTATCTTGCTGCTTAGAGTTCCGGAGAGCCGCAAGATGACGGAGTTCTAGCATAGTCGCTGTCGCGCATTTTAGCAGTTGAGACTCCACTATAGTTTTATGTTCACATTCAGATATTAGTGTTTTATTTTTATATTGTAAAGGTAGTATGCCTTAGCATGATTTTTAATTGATTCATGTTGAGATATTTTCATTATTCCAGATATTAGATATATTTCTGTTGAGAAATGATTTTTATTTATAAGATATCTCTTTCTATATAATATCTATTATTTTTATTTTCTTATTTTGTCTGTTTTATACCTACACTTATATTTAATTTCACTAGAGGATAATACTGTGATTACTGTTATTGCACGGTGTGGGTGGATGACAGGTTTAACATCTCTGGGTTCACCTTGGACTCCAGCCATGTGTGAAAATAGGGGTGTCACAGGTATATAGGAATTAATATTGGTGCAGCCTAATTTGATGAGACGATGAAGTGGTGCTCATGTTTGGTGTCGGCTCAGTTTTGGGAAAATTTCGCTGAGGTGGAGAATTATAGAAAACACGGCGAAAATCAGAAACTTTGAGTTGAAGAAACAGCTATAGTAATCCTTGAGTCGGTCGACCGAAGGTGCAAGGGAGGTCAACCTACACAATCGCCAAAAACTAGATTTTACAGGATTTGTAGATCGGTCGACCGACAGGGTGTGACCGGTCGACCGATCCCGTACACATTACAGAGTGTAGTTTTGTGTCTTTGTTCGGTCGACTGGTGCAATGAGTGCGGTCGACCGTAAGCGGTTATGGGCCTGCTTTCTTTTTTGTAGGCGTTTTTGTATTAGGTGTTTGTATTTTATACAAACACGATTTTTGGGGTTTAACAATCAGAGATTATTGAGTCTTTTGAGCACTTTGTGAGGAAGATATTGTGAGGGAGTTGAGAGATTTGGTTAGGGTTATATTTGAGAAATTTTGTCAGTTGTAACCCGTTATATTTCTCCTCCATATAGTGAAATCTCCACATCCTCTCCCCGTGGACGTAGGCAATTACCAAACCACATAAATCTCTGTGTTTGATTTGATTTGTGTCGTATTTTGGTGGATTGTACTTGTATTTAGTTTGGTTCTCTCCTCTCATCACTTGAGGACTAGTTCCGTTGTTGAGGACACTTCCGCACGGCACGCAACAGTGATGTCTTTGACTTCATCATCATAATTGTTCATCTAAAGCTTCACTTATATTATAAAAAAGAACGGCTTGCAAAGTTGGAAGGGCTATATGATTATTTTTATTTGTGCTTAACTATAATGTTTTTTCTTTAAACTCTTTTATTAGAATCTTATGATTAGTTTATGATAGCTTACTCAAGTCGGGGCTAATTGAGATTTCGTATACTAGCTAGGGCTAGGGTTACTTTGAGAGTTAGGTTAGATGACTAATTTTGGTAAAGTAGGGTTTTGATTTTGTAAGCCTACTGAATTAGGTTTATGGTTTAGGAGAACTTTCATCATAGTCACAAAGTCCCTTCCTAAGAAGGAAGAGTGGATTAGGATTATTTTATCTGAACTACTAAAAAATTCTTGCGTGTTCTAGTTGGTTGTTATTAGTTTACTTTTAATTATTTCTATTTATTTCAATTACATATACTATGTTTGTCACTCCCCACTTTCCAAAATACCCGAGAATCAGAACCAGAACAAGCCCGCAACGTAATAGATTAAGGAGAATAAATAAAAATAATCATTGCTCCTCAACCTAATACGCTAAGCGTAAAGAAATAAATACAAATGCAAAGATCCCTGATCACAGATAGTGAGATTATAATAAACAACTCTGAACAGAATATCCATATCACAAGTGAATATCATCCAAGACATAATATTTAGGTCAACATGCCCTTATACAAAATTTAACTGAAAACTGAAGAAATATAGAATACATCGTTCAACCGAAAAGAAAGGAAATACTGCAAAAGCAACTAGGACCAATAACTAAGCTTCGGCTTCATCTTCTGTTCTGTCTGCAAGACACCCGTGCTGAGAATATCCTGGCTCTGGCACATCTCCAAGCTAGACCTATCCTTCCTCTAAGTCTAACGTACACCAGAGAAATTAGGTGTTCGTCAGCGTGTATGGCACACGATAAGATCCCACAAGGGAGAATAGGAACAGTCAAAAAACCAAGGCAAAAACAGGTAATAATAATAATAGAAGCATGCTACTAGAATACTAATAATCTAAAAGCAATCTATCACTATAATACAATAATCAGAAGAATCCAAGAAAATCAACCAATTAACAAGATTATGCAGCTAGTGATCAGAATAATCATCCAAGTAACAATGTCATACAACTAGATGGAATTAATACTTAAAAATCTACAACAAGAGACGTAGTATGTCGAACGAAATAATCCAAACAAGAAAACCTTCATGTATATACCATATGTCTCAAATTATAGATAAATAAATATTAATCTCGGTCTATGTATGAAAAGAAATACCACTGGCCTACATCTCATAAGAATTCATACTTAGCCAAGAAACAAGGTCATATAACTAGCCATCCTAAAAACTCACTGGTCCACATCTCAAATATACAAGGTTCGCATTTTCAAAAAGCTGACTGTTCAAGATCCTCTAAGTGCATCCAATACCACAAAATGATTTAGTAAGAGGACTACACGCAATCCGATTTCAGCCTGGTCTGAATTCAAGCAAAACTCAGGAGACGAAATGATTTCACTGGCCAAGTGCGAAACAATTCACTGGCCCAACAGACTAACCCAAGTGCGAAACAATTCACTTGTGTGAGCCTGGAAGATAATCAACAATCGTACCTGATCAAGCGAACTAAGACTTTCCTATACCAACTCTTCTCGTTTTCTAAATCAACAATCATAATCCAAACTAAAACTCTGGCTCACCTCCTAAATTCAGTCAACGCACCCACACATGTTATTAAGTCTTGTTCATGACGCACAAGGCCAGTGAGTCATGAACTACTAAGGGTTCTGAAACATAATAAGAAATAATAATGAAATAACCAATCATGTACAACGGTATCAAAGCATACCACGTAATTAAAATAAGAATCATGGAATCGACGATTGTTTTGCACGTAAAATGTCATGGTCATCAACCATCCATCACACATTCATAAACTAAATTAATTCAAAATAAATAATTCTTTTGCAAAATAAACTCCTTTAAAATTATCTCTCACCATAATTATTCTAAAAATAATCTCTTAAAATAATAAATTCATAAATTCAAAATAATCTTTTTACAAGATAAATTCTAATTAATTCAAAATAGTCTATTTTCCTAAAATAAATTCTTTTAAAAATATTTAACATTCTAAAATGATTTCCTTCAACAAAATAAATTCAAAAAAATTATAATTATTCTAAAATAACCCCGTTGTTAACATAAATTCTTTAATCTATTATAATTATTCTAAAAATACTATTTATCACATAATTATAAATTATTTAATCACAAATTAACATAAGCAGATAATTCATAATTTTATCAACAAACCCACACAGATAATTATTAACAGATCTAAAATTGCAGATAATTCCTAATAAATACAAAAATTCAGATATGAGCAAGTGGGATCTTGTCTAGGATTCATGGGTGTGAATGAAGCAGCGAGGGTTGTTGCGGCTATTGGCGATGCCAGCAATGGGTTTAATAGCACGGATCTGAGTTGGGGAGGTGCTGGATATTGAGGTTAGGTGTCGGTAGGTCTGAGGGACAGTGGGGTTTCTCGGGCGGAGCTCAAGGAGTTGGCGATGGTGGCGTGGGCTGCTGGAGATCGTGGAGGCAATGAGGGCAGATCCGAAGGGTGGATCTGAGGAAGGAGCGGAGCTCGGTACGACAGTGACAACTCGGATTTGCTGGAGACACGACGGAGGTCGACGGGGCTGAGGGAGGTTGTGGGCGGAGGNAGAATTAACGAGAATAATTAATAAAAAACATAATTAATTACATTTAAAGTCAAATAATTATAGAAAAATTATTTATACAATAAAACGTACTAGTTATACTAATACAACAAATAATACGCAATAGTAGAAATAATATAACTAATTTTACAATTAAACGAGAATAATTAAAAAAATATAATTACTTACATTTAAAATCAAATAATTATGAAAAATATTATCTATACATAAAACGTACCAGTTATACAAATACAATAGATAGTACGTAATATTAGAAATAATACAACTAATTGTACAATTAAACAAAAATAATTAATAAAAAATATAATTACGTACATTTAAAATCATATAATTATGAAAAAATTATCTATACAATAAAACGTACCAGTTATACTAATATAATACATAATAAGCAGTAATAGTATTAATACAACAAATTGTATAAAAAAATACATAATAATAATACAACGTATTGTACGAAATAATACGTAATAGTAAAAATAACTACAATGTATTATTCAAAATGATACGTAATAGTATCAATAACGCAATAGATTAATTCAAGAAATTTTTACTACACTAAGTTAATTTATAAATATCAAAATCATTTAAATAAATATAAAATTTGGACTTTAATATCGTAGAAAATTCTAGAAAATCGAGAAAAATACATATACTCATTTAAAAATAGTAATTGAATATTTTAAAATATTGAAAATTTATTTTAACTAGTATTAAAAATTCATGATCATTACATTCTACCCCCCTTAAAACAAATTCCGCCTTCGAAAAAAATAAGAAAGAGCCTAAGGATAGAGATATGGAAAGAGAGGCTCAACTCAACGCATATAGAAAAGAATTCAAAATAAATTGCATATCCATAAGTAGAGCGTGAGAAAAACACAAGTCAAAATACAGACACACAAACACTAAGTTTTAATAATATAAATATACAATTCATTATAATAAAAACACTAGAGATATATGAATATAAATATATACTTCACTATAATAAAAAAACTAAGTTATCACCATAAACACAAAATGATATTTAATCATATAAAGTAAATATAAAATATTTATAGCACTCATATAGAAAAGTAATAAAAACATTCTATACAAAGCATCATCTAGATATAACATTCTATAAGTAAAGAAGATGAGAAAAATGTGAATGTAAATTCACATATTATACATATAAGGCATGAAACATGTTATGAGACTACATTAGGCATCAATATCAAATATAAGTTATATGGGCAAGTCAAATACAAAGTCAAACAAGTAGAATACGATAATAATAGTTAATAGTAATGGTATGTAGTATAAATCAATAATGTATAGTCAGAGGATATAAAATAAGCAGGAATAATGATAAAGGAGAAGTATAAAAAAGCACGCAAATTGTCACAGTCCGCTTCCCAAAATACCTAGGAATCGGAAAGTAAACAAGCTCGCGACATATTAGATTGAGAAGAAAAATACACTATTAATTTTTTTTCTTTTCTTCTCAATCCAATATGCTAAACGTCAAATACATAAATCTTAGTCACAGGTTCCCGATCAAAATAGCAAGAATATAAAGACAATCCAGAATAAGAAATAAACATGTCATCCATGGTAAATCATCCCAGATATAAAAATAGGTGTCAAACACACCCTTATTATAAAAAGACGGTCCAACTAGGAATAAAAATACATAGTCTATGATAAAAGAAAATATTGATAAAAAAATTAAATCCATTATCAAACTAAGAAAATTACTATAAAAGAGTTCTAGTGTTCATCAGCTACTATAGAAAAGTAAACACGTCTAGGCATCAGTTTGTTCTTCAACTCCATCGGAAGGACACTCTGGCTGGGCATACACAGGCTCTGCTGCATCATCGAACTGGACCTCCTCATCTCCTAAGTCTGACGCATACCAGAGAAAATAAGTGTATGTCAGCATGCATGGTACACGGCAAGATCTCACATGAACAAATAAAATGGTCTAATGACCCATGCTATAACAGTAATAATGCTAATATGAATGAAAATGATACATGCAACTAGAACTTTACTAAGTCAAAATGTAATCCTATACTAAGCATGATAACATACAGTTATACGCATACAATAATTGGGTAAAGTACTAGCCATCCTAAAACTCACTAGTCCACATCTCACACATAGTCATCGTTCATATCATCGGATAGCTGACTATTCACAAATCTCCTATATGCATCCAATACCGCTACACAAATCGGTCAGAGGACTACACGCAATCCAATTTCGGCCTGATCCGAACTCAAGCAGAACTCGGGTGACTACACAAATTCGCTGACTAAAGTGACTACACGAATTCACTTTAGCCCAACAAACCAACCCTAGTGACTACACAAATTCACTGGCACGAGCCTGGAAGATACATCAACAATCACATCCGACCACATGAACAAGGACTTTCCCATCCTAACTCTTCTCTCTTTTCTAAGTTAATAATTGTAATCCCTATTAAACTTGGGTTCACCACCGAAACTTAGTCAACACATTCACACATATTACTAAGTCTGTTCATGACACACAAGGCTACTAAATCATGAACTACTAAGGTTCTCAACACATTAATAGATCATGAATATAGTATAGCATGTTAAACATGATTACGCAGGTTTATGAAGCAGAAATGAGAACTATAATGAACATGAAATGCATAAACAAAATATTACAGCATGAATACATACATAAGGGACTTCATCACTACTCGAATATCCAAACTCCTCATGCAAATTACCCGTACTTAATTTTTCTACAACATAAAATTGTAGTAAAAAGAAAACGGGGAACTGATAACGCTACGCACATGAAATGTCACGCTCTACGATCATCAGTTCTACGTTCTTAATAAATAAAATATTCTTTCTATTAATAAATTTTAAAAACTATCCCTCGTCATAACTACTACAAATAATCATTTAAAAAAATAGTTTATATATATATACATATATTTTTATTTTATTTATTTTTTCATAAATTCTTTTTCTATAATAGTTCGTAAATTCTAACATAACCCTACCTTGTCATTCATGTCCATATACATTAAATATATTTTAACAAAAATTAACAATTAAACTCTACACATACATAACAAATTGGTCATTTTCATCCCACACAAATATTCAGTTGTACACATCAACCGTAATAACGATAATAATCATAATAATAATTAACCACAATAATAATTTAACTACATGTAATAATCATACTAACAACAATATTAACCACAAAATAATTTAACTACATATAATCATCATAATAACACAATATTAACTAAAAAATAATTTAGCTACCTTAATACAACTTAATTGAAATAATTAACCATTAATTAAGAAAACGAAGGTAAACACGAGATCTTGCCTGTGATATAGAATGGATCTGACGTGAGAAGCGGGGTTCGGCGGCTCGCGGGCTGATGCGCCGACAGCATCAGCGGCGACTAGGCACGCAGAGAGCTGGCGGCCTGCTCCTACAACGACGATGCCGGAAAACCTACCATGGACGTTAGCGGCTTTTTTGCCGGCCTGCGACGGCGGGTGGTGCTGGCGTCGAGTCGCGAGCTGGACCGTCGACAGGGGCTGTATAGGCGGTCGTGGCTGGTCTGTCTCTAGTAGTACTAAAGGGGCCGACCATGGATCTCGACGCCTAGAGTCTGTGGGTGCTGGGTGTAAGGGAGCCCCCGGTGCTGTGTTCGCAGGAGCGGAGTGACGCTGGGCGTGAGAATGGTGGCGAGGGCGCCGATGGGGTTTTCGGCGCGTGCCAGTGGAGTCGCGTGCGCTGAGTGAGGATGTGATGAGGACGGAGGCTCAGGCGATGTTGCCAGCGGGTTGGGTTGCCGGCGTTTGGGTGAGTCGACGAGGCGTTGGAGTCGGAGGCAGCGTGTTAAGTGCCCGAGTGGTGCGGCTTGAGCGTCGGGGGCGAGCGGTGATGGCTGGCGGTTAGGTCTCATGGACAAGACAGAGAAGGAGTGCAGATGTAATGAGTGTTGGCGATTGAAAATAAATACGAGAGAGAGGGTATATATATATATATATATATATATATATATATATATATATATATATATATATATATATATATATATAATATGATGTAATTAGCGTTAGGGTTTAGGTATTCTTCGCGGGCGAAAACCGGTTTCTCTGTCATTGAAATAATTGTCTCTTTGGATTACAAGATCCGCCGTCTTTTATGGATCCGGTACAAACTAAATCAAACGAAAAAAAGTACAAAAATTTACAACTTTCCTACTTCTGAACAAAATCACGAGCTCCTGTTTTGCGGGCTCGCTTGAGCTGGCGTTCTTTGCAACGCCGGGGTTTAATCCCAGTGACCACCGCGCCGCATCTAGATCCGTCGGATCTACACGATTATAGCGTTATTATTCACGAGCGGAATTAATAGCGGAGGATTAGTCACCAAGGAATAATCGCTCGGATCTCGAGATCTAAGACCAAGCTTAGAATATCTTGCGGAGTGTGATCTCGTGTAGATCTCAGATCTGTTCTTCTTCCTCTCGAAATCCTTGCCTTGTCTGACGGATGCTCGCCGAGCGCATCAGAATCCGAATGTGCAAGTCTTCAAGTCTTCAAAGCTCCGAGCTTCGCCCTCTTTCCAATCCGGCAGAGTTTTGGCTCTTGAAATTCCCACCTTTGAAATATTGAACCAATGCACTAGCCTATTTATAGCCTCTCTGACTATGCCGCGCACAGCGGACACGCGGCCACCTCTGGTGGCCGGCATGTGCCGAGCCACCCGTATGCGGTGGCTGCGCCACCGAGCCACCCATGCGCGTGCGCTCGGTTTTGGCGAGCACCCATAGGTGGCTCGCTATTGGCGCCAGCCACCTCTGGCTTGGCTCGGCCAACGAGCCACCCATGGGTGGCTCGGCTTGGGCCGAGCCACCTGAAGTTGGCTCGGCTTCGGCCGAGCCCCTCTAGGTGGTGGGTTTGGTTGTTTTCCGTTGTTTCCGGTTTTGTCCGTGATTTGGTTGATTGAGACTCTGATTTGTTGATCTGATTTGGCAGTGAGTCGGATTCCTGATTTGGCAGTGAGTCGGATTCCTGATTTGGCAGTAAATCCGCTTCTGAGTTCGAGTCCGAAACTGATCTTGATTCGATCGTGATTCGTCTGAGTCTGTTCTTGGTTGGATGACTCGTTGATTCTTTGACACTTGGCTTGATTCCAGTCTGTTCCCGGTTGGATGACTCGTTGATTCTTTAACACTTGGCTTGATTCCGAACGTGTATGGATTCATTCCGTTGTTCGCGTGCGATTTGTCGATCTCGTCGCCTCGTTGGTTCGTCGGTTTATGCCGAACTGTGCTAAGGGACCTATAAGCAATTTTATATGCCTACAGATACCCCCTCCAAAGTACTTCAGTCTCGTTCTTTTATAGAAGAGTCTGGAATACTTTGGATATGATCGTCCCCACCTTTAGTCGGTGTAACGGGACCTTTGGAATGATCTCCGTTCTTGATTCCTTCAATCTTCCAGGCTATTCGGTGCTTTGTCGAATATCTGTAAGAGTTCCGGTGCTGCATTTATTGTCTGACCGTTGTCGGAATTTTAAACTTGGAGTTGATTCCTGATCTTTTAGCTAAACATCGATTGTTGGCGTCGAGTCTTTATTTGCAACGCGTTGTCCGGCGTAGTGTTGTTGAGTTATCCTTAAGAATATTTATAAAAACATATCCTCCAGGAACTTCTCAAACCAAAAATAGGGAATAGTTTATACTCATATACTTTATTGGAGTGATTTATGTGCCCAAATGAGCTGAACCGACTTAAAATGATCCAAAAAAGGCAGTAAATCGGCTCAAAAAATCTTCCGACTCTTTCGAACAAATGGGAGAGGAGTGAGTAAATGATGGACTGAACCGTCGCTCGATTTGAAGTCGTTTCGATGCTCGGTTCGGCTTCAATTTGGATTCTGGTTCAAAACCGGTCCGGTCCGGTTCGGTTCGGTTTGGTTCAACCCGGTTCACCCTATTAAAAGGGGTCTTTTTCTTTTTCTTTTCCTCCAGTTTGGCCCGAATGGCTGCATAAAGACCGCAAGCATGTAACTCCTCGCTCCATCGGCTCAAGACGTACTTCGTCATACGAGCCCACCAAAACCTGTCCAAAGAATGGACCCAACCATAGAATCTGTGGCACGGTGCGGGCATCTCCCACTGTGGTCGCCAGATTGTTCGCGGGGAAAACGGTTTTCTTCATTGAAATAATTGTCATCTTGGATTACAAAGATCCGGTCTTTTATAGATCCGGTTACAACTAAATCAAAGAAAAAAAGTAAAAATTACAACTTTCCTCTTGTGAACAAATCATGAGCTCCTGTTTTGCGGCCGCTCGCTTGAGTGGGTTCTTTGCCAACGCCGGGGTTAATCCGTGGACCACCGCGCGATCTAGATCCGGTCGGATCTACACGATTATACGGGTATTATTCCACGAAGGGAATAATAGCCGGGAGGGATTAGTCCACCAAGGGAATAATCGCTCGGATCTCGAGATCTAAGACCAAGCTTAGATCTGGAGTGTGATCTCGTGTAGATCTCAGATCTGTTCTTTCTTCCTCTCGAAATCCTGCCTTTTATGACGTGGATGCTCGCCGAGGATCAGATCCGAATGTGCAAGTCTTCAAGTCTTCAAAGCTCCGAGTTCGCTCTTCAATCCGGCAGAGTTTTGGCTCTTGAAATTCCCACCTTTGAAAATGAACAATGCCTAGCCTATTTATAGGCTCTCTGGACTATGCCCGCGCACAGGAGATTGTCGGCCACCCATAGGTGGCCGGCACTGGGCCGAGCCACCTATGGGTGGCTCGGCTCTTGGCCGAGCCACCCATGGGTGGGTGGCTCGGCTTTGGCCGAGCCCCCGCGGGCGGTGTTTTCCGATTTTTTCGAGTTTGTGTCCGTTTTCCGGTTTTGTCCGTGATTTGGTTGATTAAGACTCTGATTTGTTGATCTGATTTGGCAGTGAGTCGGATTCCTGATTTGGCAGTAAATCCGCTTCTGAGTTCGAGTCCGAAATTGATCTTGATTCGATCGTGATTCGTCCGAGTTTCCCCTTGGTTGGATGGCTCGTTGATTCCTCAACTCATTAGCTTGATTCTGCACGCGGGTGGATGCATTCCGTCGCTTCTGTGCGATTCGTCGATCTCGTCGCCTCGTTGGTTCGTCGGTTTGTGCCGAGCTATGCTAGGGGACCTATAAGCAATTTTATATGCCTACAGATACCCCCTCCAAAGTATTTCAGTCTCGTTCTTTTATAGAAGAGTCTGGGATACTTTGGATATGATTGTCCCTACCTTCAGTCGGTATAACGGGACCTCGGAATGGCTTCTGTTCTTGACTCCTTCAATTCTCCAGGCTTTTCGGTGCTTTGTCGAAAGTCTGTAAGAGTTCCGGTGCTGCATTTATTGTCTGACCGTTTGTCGGAATTTTCTGAACTTGAAGTCGATTCCTTTGAGCTGACCATTGATTGTGGCGTCGAGTCTTTATGCACAACGCGTTGTCCGGCGTAGTGTGGTTGAGTTATCCTTAAGAATATTTATAAACAATATTCTCCAGGAACTTCTCAAACCAAAAATAGGGAATAGTTTATACTCATATACCTTATTGGAGTATTAAGAAGCAGTTTATACTCGTATACTTTTCGGAGTGTTTTTGTGCCTAAATGAGCTGAACCGGCTTAAAATGAGCCAAAAAAGGCAGTAAATCGGCTCAAAAAATCCTCCAACTCCTCCGAACAAATGGGAGAGGGGTGAGTGAATGATGGACTGAACCGTCGCTCGATTTGAAGTCGTTTCGATGCTCGGTTCGGCTTCAATTTGGATTTTGGTTCGAACTGGGTCCGGTCCGGTTCGGTTCGGTTTGGTTCAACCCGGTCCACCTTATATAAAGGGGGTCTTTTTCTTTTCTTTTTTCTTTACCCTAGGGCCGGCCCCCCCCTTTTTGCCTCCTTTTTGAATTTCTCTTCCCTCGAGCCTCCGTTCTCCCTCAAAACTCGATCTTCGTCTTAGATTCATCCTTCCTTTTGATCCTTGACTGAGAAATCCCTCGAAACTTCCATATTTAGACTTTCCTTCGAGCCCCTCGAGCGCGTGGTTCGAGCACTTCCAAGATCTAATTTTTGTCGGATCCTCGAGCTTCCCCTCAGGTATATCTCCATAATCTTGATCTATTTCATGTTTGATCTAGTGTATGGAATAGCGGGATCGCATATAAGGGTTGAGGGAGTGATTTGATGCCTCAAGCTCGCCTTTTTAGGGGATAAAAAAGTGATTTTTATTTCTAGATCTGACCTCTTGAATTCTTTTTCTGTAGGCCATTATGTCGCGAGTATCGAGAGGTCGTTTTCCTGCTGCATCGGTTGATGGCGCGCCTCCCTCATATGCTGGTGAGCAATTTTTTGACCTTTTTCGAAAATTTACAAATTAGTCCTCTTTTTTCTGGATATTTGCAAATTAGTCCATTTTACCCCCCGTTGTTCTCCTTGGTGAGGCAACCGGGAAAGGCCTTGGTTCTCCTTGGTGAGGATCGACGCTTTATGGAAATTTTGCAAATTAACCCTCTTCTTCTGAGAATTTTGCAATTTAGTCCTTTTACCCTATTTTGCTCTCCTTGGTGAGGCGATCGGGAAAAGCCTTGATTCTCCTTGGTGAGGATCGACGCTTTAAAGATGGGTTTTGCTTGGTCAAAACCACATCTCATAATAAAGGGGGCGTTTTGACGCTGCATTGTGCTTTATAAGGCAGGGATATATTGTCGATATACCCTATCTTATAAATGCGCAATGTGGCCAAATCGTCTCGCCCTTTATAAGGCAATGACTCTATCTTACCAATTTGTAAGATGAATTCAATTTCCTTTTATATCTGAAATTAACAAACACTTAACTGCTTGTTTTCAGTGGAATATCCTTCCGGAGCTTTTTCATCGCATGCGGTGAATGGACGTCGTGATGAGTATTATTCCACATCTGATGACTTTTCGCCCATTCCGTTCACCTCCCAGTTTGCTCCGGGCACGTCGTTGGAAGTTGTCCAAGTGGTGAGGGAAGGTGGCCATCAAGCTCTTCGCCAGCTGATCACAGATGCGCCTCTCGTGCAGGATGCCAGTTCCGTTCAGTCTCTTAGGAAGACTGACTTCTTGTTTGGAGACTCTACCAGGGATCCCGATGCAGTATTTATTGAGGCTGAGCAGTGGCTTTACCAGACTGGCAGTCGTTATATGTATTTGCCGAAGATTCCTCGACACCGTTCTTTGACTGAGCTCAGGCGCCAAGCTGTGAAGCGGGAGATGTCGTGGAGTTTGACAAAGGAACATGAGAGCGTTCACTGCGGCTATATTACTCATCAGGCAGTTCCTGGTTCGAGTCGAGATCACATTGTTGGACTACATCCTGGAGTACTGGGGCTAGATACTCCGCCTCGCAATGAGTTCCTCACCACTGCTTCTACTTTGAGGAATCGCCTCGCTATCTTAGGACGGGAGATGCCTGCACCGCGCCACAGATTCTATGGTTGGGTCCATTCTTTGGACAGGTTTTGGTGGGCTCGTATGACGAAGTATGTCTTGAGCCGATGGAGCGAGGAGTTACATGCTTGCGGTCTTTATGCAGCCATTCGGGCCACTATGCATGGCTTGCCTACAAGCGCGAAGCATTTCTTTGCCCTATGCGAGCTTTACAATCCAGATTCCAACACTTTTCTGACCAGGCACGGAGAGTTGGGCTTGGCTCTACATGAGATGCACAAGATTTCTGGTTTGCCCATGGGACAGATGTTATACCAGGAGTACTTTCCCTCCAACCATGAGTTGAGTCAGCTGAAGGATCGCATGCCCGACCGCTACGAGACCTTATGGGACCTCACTTGTCATTATCACATTGCTTTGGCGCAGTCTAAGCCCCTAGCGAAGAGGACCAAAGCAAATGTGAGCCTGAAGCAGTTCGCATCATACTTGTTCAGGAATCTGGAGAGCCATTCTGGCCAATCTATTTGTGAACTGGCACCGCTGACTCCTTCAGAGGTTAATGAGCTGCTGAATAAGACTAACGCCCAATCCTATACCATTAGCAGTTCCGAGAGCGGCTTTCCTGCAGGGACTAAATTCAGATCGTTCTTATATCATGCGACCACACCGATTCGTCCGATGACTCTCCTTGCCGGTTATCTCGCCATCTGGTTGAAGAAATGTGTGGTCCCGTATCAGTCTGGTGACGCTCTGCCACTGGAAGTGCTCTATCCTGCAGTTCAGCTTGCCTACAAGAAGGAACTTTCGCTTCTTCCGGTGATGGTTGCTAACATTCATCGAGGGCTTCGGCAGATTTCTGGTGCTTTTACACGGAGAGATGATGATAAACCGACTCAGATTCCTACCATTAAGGTAGAGCTCCCGTATATTTATTTGATGGCTTGGTTCGTTCTTCATCGTTCCGATGTGATGTCAGTACCGAATGCCATAGACCAGTCTGTCCCCTTTCTACAGTTGCTTGAGAATGGTGAGTGGGAGGGCCGAGGATTCCCCGATATCAGGCGTCAGCTACAAGTCCACAAGTGCTGGGCATTCTCCACTTGCTTTCCACAGTTCTCCAGCCGGTACGGCGAGTGTTTGATTGATGAGGAGAAGCCGAGGGAGTATAGGACTTATCTGGATATGGGCTGCTTTAATTGGCTAGTGAACATTAGGCCGGGTTACCTGACTTTCCGGGTGGGGAATCAGTGTTTTATAGAGCCGTATCTACCTTGCCGATTCGCCCGCCAGTTCGGTTATGACCAGCTTTATGTAGGGAACCCGCGCCAGCAGCTTCGGGCTCATGGAGGTCTGGTGGACGGTCTTCGTGCATGGTTGTGGACCGTGACTGGTTGCACTGGTGCTAGGTTCAGTCTCCCAGGTACTGAGCGGCAGTTGAACCTCACTTTCTTGAGCTGCAAGTGGTTGCTAGCAGCTAATAAGACTGTCCGTGTGAAGCCTATCGAAGAGTTGGTGACCGAAGAAGCCTCTCAACTTGATTCTCGTGTTATCCAGGACGGTGCTCGATCACAGAGGGCTCAGGGCAAGACCCGCCGACTTGATGCAGAAGGTCACAGGGCCTTTAGTTCTGCTGGAGAGGCCTCAGGCGGAGACCCTGAAGACTACGAGGCAGATTTGGAGCACGGTTAGTCATCTATCTTTCTTTTTCCCTGCATTTCCAAATTGCTATTTCTGACCACTATTCGATGTTTCAGGGACAGCGATCAACAGTGACGACGAATTCCGTCCTTTTACCCGGGCAAGACCTTCGATTGCTGTCCGTGCTGATAGGCGGAAAAGATTAGCCCACAAGCCGCATGCAAATTCACGAGCATCTGAGATGGACTTGGCTGATGAGGATCCTGTTAGTGACGGAGGTAACGTCTATTCTATAGATCATTTTCTTGATCGTTTAGAACTTCTGGCTCATGCTTTCCCATCCTATGCAGGATATCGTGAGGAAGGCGAGATGAGTCCTGATGATTGTGCATCTCCTGGTGAGCCTGACTCACCGCCCCAGGTAGAAAAGCCTGCAGAGACCGCCCATGTTGGGGAGTCTGTCAATGAAGGACCCAGTTCGATGAACCCAGGTACATCTTCAAGAGGTAACTTGTCTTTATTGGCCATAGTTTCCTTCCTCTTCCTTCATACTTATATCTTTTTATGTCAGATTTTTCGATTGATGACTTCGATGGGGAGGGCCTGCCTATGGACACTTCTATGTTCAACTTCATGTATGATTCTCCTCAGATCGATGGCCAGCCGCCTCAGGATATGTTTCCTGAGTCTGTACTCCCTCAGACTCCCGGGAACGGTTATTTTGAAGGTGCGTGCCTCTTCTCAAGCTAACTATAGGACTAGCCAATTCTTTGACTAATGCAATTATAATATGATGTTTCTGTTTTGTGCCTAACAGGAGCTTTCGCTGAGACTGACCCTGTTGAGCCGGCTGTGCGACCAACTCCACCAGTCGATGCAGCTACAGTCGTTACACCTCCACTACCCCCAGTGACTCGAGGGGGAGGAGGTATAATTTAATTAGCTGAGTAATGCCATTCATTTCCTCATTGAGGCTTTTGACGAATTTCTCTTCTTTGTGTAGGGCTTCCTTCTCAGCTTCATGTCCTCGTTAAAGAGTTGTTATTGGGCAATGACCCTGAGAGGATCATTATCAGTGTAGAAGTCCGCTCTTATTTCTCCTCCCTGAATGCTATAATTGGCAAACTCCTCCACGACGGACTTTCTCTTCGCCAGTTTAAGCCCTACCTCGATTCCAAGATAAATTTGATAAGGGACATAGGATATCCGGATCTGGCGATGGCTATGGTTGATGACCTTGATCGCTTAGAGCGTGAGCTTCAGATGTTTCATGAGCTCCGGGATGCAGGTGCTTCTTCATTCGTTGCTGCCGAGTTGGATGCTCGCTTACAGACATGGCGCAGTACTCGGATGGTTGCCGAGCTCGAGATTCAGGTGCAGCGGGGCCGAATAGATCGAGTTGAGGCTGACCTTGCCACTAGATCATCTTCACTTGATGAGCTTGATTCTCAGATAGATCAGCTCCGACGAGAACTCCGTGAGAAGGAGGACGCGAAGATGCAAGATCAGCAAGCACATGCTGCTTTATCTGATGAGCTGAAGTCCTTGAAACAGACACTAGCTGAGACAGAGTTAGCCGCGAACGAAGAGTCCGTCAGAGCTGAGCTGCAGGAGGAGCTTAGGCGAGCTTATGATGAGAAGCTGTCTGAGTTTAGTCAGCAGGTTTTTAGCCATGGGCTTGATGTATGATCCTATTTGCTGAAAACTTTGACATTTGATTCTCTTAATGGAACTGGTTTTTTTATCTTTATCTTTATTATGATTCCTCATTCCATTTGAAATGATTGACCATAATACTCATAGGATTTTTGGCAAACCCTCAGCCTTCAACGGGTTTGATTAACCTTTACCGACTATCATTTGAGTCGGGCTAGCATGCGGATTGTTGAAATCCGTTCCGCATGTAACGTTGTGCTAAGGGAATGAAC
>NC_033795.1:71145942-71146499 GCF_001876935.1 Asparagus officinalis | reverse complement strand
TTAAAATCTTTTAAACCATTTTCTTGCTTACATATAAAATCTGAGGTAAGGGGGTATATATATGAAACCTCAAAGGAAAGAGAAAGCCTAGAAAAAGACCAAGAAAAAAACCTCTGCAACGGCTCTAAAAATAGCCGTTGAGATTGATGTGACACCGCGGCGGTCGACCAAAAATATTTGCGGTCGACCGTGATTCAGATCCCAAACTCAGAAAAGAGACAGAGACTTATTCGGTCGACCGGTGCGGTCGACCGATGGAAATTTCGAGCTCTCGGTCGACCGCACTGGTCGACCGACAAACTCTCTACTACCCACTGCCGACTGAACATATGAGCGGTCGACCGAAATCTGATACACAGTAAAACATTTTTTTAAACCTGATTTTGAGACTTTGAAAAATATGTTAAAAATAACAAATGAAGTCCTAAAATAATGAAACTTTGGGAAATGTATATAAACATGTAAATGAACATGTTATAAAAAGAATTTTCCAAATTGCATTTTCCATTTGTGAAAAATCATTATTTTGCAAAATAGTTCAAAACACGAAAATGTAA
>NC_033795.1:71145342-71145735 GCF_001876935.1 Asparagus officinalis | reverse complement strand
TATATATATATATATATATAACTATATATATATACGAAGAAACCAATAAATGTGTGTGTATAGATATTGAGCTTAACGTATTTAACACACATAATATAAAATTTATACTAAATATACCCAAGCTTGATCTTGATCTTCATTGAAGCTCAACTTGGTACACGTTGCGGATGAAGCTAAACTTGGATCTTGAACTTGAATTGTACAATGCTTCACTCCACAATTCCTCCAACCTCCATTGGATATGATCGTTATGGTGCAATCCATCCACCCTCCAACTACATTGTTTGTCTATAATAAATAAGAAAATACAAATACTAGACAAACAACATTAGTGGTAAATTGTTTGTTAAAACATCATCAAAACAAGAAGGCCAACAAGTAGCTGGCGGGCGC
>NC_033795.1:71106753-71145172 GCF_001876935.1 Asparagus officinalis | reverse complement strand
CGGCTGAGGGAGTGGAGGTGATGATGATGGAGAGAGAGAGGGAGAGATATAATGAGATGAGAGAGAGAGAAATGTGAGAGTGAGGGAGTGAGAGAGAGATGGTGAAGGGAGAGGGGAGTTGGCTGCGGGTGATGAAGGAGAGAGAGAAAGAGAGAGGGGGAGGAGAAATAATAGAGGGGAGAGAGTGTGAGAGTGACAGAGAGAGAAAAAGAAGAGAGAGACTATAGGGAGCGGGACACGAGGGAAAGGAGTGCGAGAATTAGGGAGGAAATTATGGGAGGTGCGGTAGGAGTTTGAGGTAAGAGATAATGAGAGAGAGAGAGACTGATTGGTGAGGTAAACACATGGAAAAAGCCAAATAACAAATTGATTGTCGTGCTGATCACCTGACAGCTACAAATAACGGTAGGGGATAAGGGGTGCAAGCTAAAAGATTAATACACGATAATTAATAATATAAATAATATTAATAATAAATAACCAAATGTTAATTTAAAAGTCTTTACCGTAACAATTAAAATTTATAATTAGCAAAACCTTTAAAATAAATGTAAAATCGTATTTTAAATCATAGAAAATTCTAGAAAATTAGGGAAAAATACAAATACTCTTTTTAAAAATAAAATTTAATATCTAAATACCAGAAAAATTATTTAAACCAGTATTGAAAATTTACGGTCATTACATCCTACCCCTCTTAAAATAAATTTCGTCCTCGGAATTAAAGAACCCAAGGATAAAAATATTGAAATAAGGTCATAGCACGTCATGACAAATATGTGGGCAAATGTTGAATGAGAATGTGACGCCCCTAGGTTCACACAAGGCTGTAGTCCGAGGTGAAATCAGAAATGTCAAACCTGCCATGCATCACACCGTGCAATAACATGTTTCACCATCACAATTACTATCTCTCTAGTGGAATCAACAACAGGTGTAGTACAAAGCAAATAAAAGATCCTACAACAAATGCTTGATGAAATGATTAGACTCAAATTAATACATCTCATCATTCAAATAAGCTGAAGTACATAGTCAAAGTCTGAATGAACAATAAAGATCTGGAGACCTCAACATGTCTCAAAGTACATAATGTCTGATACAGGAAATAAGGCACACAGCCTTTATAACTCTAGATCATAAACCTCTAAAGTCTAAGATGTCTCAAGTGGAGTACAAAAATAAATACATCTAAAAAGAGGATAATAGACACTAGTATGGGTCGCCCTCAACCTGCGACTCTTCGGGCTCCTGGCTTGTTACCTGAAAGGGGGAGGGACAACGAGCGTCAAAGCGCTAGCGAGAAACATCACAACCAACCCCAAGGGATAGGGCTCGTTGTATATGAAAATACACTTAATACATAATAATATAAATCATTTACACAAACATTAATGGGTTTTAGTACTTAGGGAAATACAACACGAGCATAGGTACGTCGAGCGAAATAATCCAAACAAGGAAACCCTCTTGTATATACCTTGTATCTCAAATTGTAAATCCCTAAATATTAAACACGAGATTTGTTACAAGCAAAAAAAATAAAGAAATGAATACAACCTTATCTCTACCAATAAAAATGTAAACCTGTCAAAGCTACAATAGGTGACATGTTCAGCCTAGGTAGCTATTATGTCTCAGCCTCATACAATATGTCGTGTACCCAAACTTGATTTAGTAACATGCTCAAGGTTTAGCAAAAGTCTAAAACATGACAGTAATGGATTATAGTCCAACACGAGGACTTTAAATGGATTATAGTCCAACACGAGGACTTTTATGGATTATAGTCCAACACGAGGACTGCGTATAAGAAGGTATGCATGTCTTATTCCCGTACGTACCCTACTGTACTGACTTAAGCTTATGTCCGAAATGTCATCTTACATGTACAGGTGAAATCATAATCACTGTAATTAAATACTCCATAAACAAGCGACTTGTGCTCAATTATGAGTCGACTCAGCAGAATACATTTGATAACAGGAAAGGACTTCGTGAGTCGATTCATGTTTGTTATGAGTCGACTCATGACTTATGGGTCGACTCGTATACTGACGAGTCGACTCAGCAGAATCAAAAAGGCAACACAACTAGACTTCGTGAGTCGACTCATGACAGTCCTGGGTCGACTCAACCTGATGAGTCGACTCATGATGAGTCGTGAGTCGACTCACGGGCTGAACAAAGCATTTCTCACAACTGTAACTCGTTCAACTCAATCCACACTTCCATTTACTAATCTACACTTCTATAGCCATCGATTCTCGACTATGATACAGTGAGAAGAACATATTTATCATGAGAAACGATTTTCTTGTAGGTTAAATCTAACATTTAACTCCTATACATGAAAGAAAGCATTTAATAAATATAAAACTCATAATTTTATTCTTTAAATAAAATTCCAGATCTGGGTTTTCATCAAAAACTTGTTGGTGGGGATTTAAAATATGAAGCACATGATTTCTAGCATTAACCCTAACAAGGATATTGATTTATACTTGAAAATAAGTCTTAGGCTCAATAAAACTCATAGAAAATAGTTGTAAACTCTTAAAAACATGGGAGAAAGATTGGACGAGATGTTACTCGCCTCAGATGTGATGAAGAACAATCCCCTTTGCTGCAGTCCACAAGAAGCTGCTGAAATCCCCCAAAAATCGCTCAAGAATGCCCAAAAACGAGCTAGGGTTTTGAGGGGGAGAGGGGGCTAGGGTTTCTCTGGGGTTAGCTGATGAAATGAGGTGTTTTTGGGTAGAGGAGAACATATACGAGTGGATAAAACCCGACCCAAAACCCAAACAAACCCGACCCAGAAAAACCAGAAAAACCCCGATGAGTCGACTCATGCTCTGATATGAGTCGACTCATGACTCATGGGTCGACTCATAAGGTGATGAGTCGACTCAGCAGAGCCATTTGACAACAGGGATTGATATCATGAGTCGACTCATGACAGTCATGGGTCGACTCATGAGCTAAAATCTGGGTTCTTTGACCCTGCTGTTCGCCGACTCGTTCGACGCTACTCCTGCGCTGGTTGAAACTTCCATAACTCATCAAAATCATGGGGTTTTACAGAGAAACTGGATGTGTATATTATAAGTTATACAAAACACGATAGAGAATAATTCGAAAGAATCAAAGTGAATAGTCAATGCAAATTTATAAAGCAAATCAAGGTCATAATAAAGTCCGATAATGAATAATAAGAATGAGATAAGTATAACATAAAGAGAGTGAACACATAATTAAAATAGATTGCACAGGCATAAAGAAGCATGTATATTGTAAATAAATAGTTAATACGTATCAAATTATAATATAACGCAACATCTAGGCATAGGGAAAAATATAAGTATTAGTCAAACATAGCATAATAGTAAAAAGTCAACAACAATATACAATTACAGAAAAATATAAGATCAACATGATATTATTAATATAGTATCACAGTGTTAAAACATAATCAATAACACAGAATTGACAAAATATAACAAACATATAACATACAAAATGTGATATATGATATAAATACATGATTCAAAAGTTGTTAATCACTAGAATATATGATAAAGCATATCAACTCAATAATATAAATAATAAAAACATAAAGAAGATAAATGACAAAAGGATCTCAACAAAATATAAATCGGTTATACGAAATCAGATAATACACATACCAAAACACAAAAACATAAAAATACAATACAAATAACAGATGAATCATATACAAGCAAAAGCAAAAGAAATATTTGAAGAATATGTAAGCAAAACAAAATAGCAAGAATCAAACATACATATAGTTTAGACAACATAATAGACAACATATAGAGACATGAAAATTATAAAAATATATGCAACAATCATGTAGCTATATATTCATAACATTGAACAGAAGGATAGAAAAGAAAAATATCAGTATGTAAATATAAAACATGATAATAGTCAATTTATATAAAGGATAAGAAGTACACGGTACACATTTTCATGGAACAAAAGATATTAATCATATAATAAACATAATCACACCACAAAATAGATAATTCATAGAACATAACAATAACACAGTTACAGACAACATACAAAATCACTAAGTCAACATATGACAAGTACCAATAATGAAGAGGAATATGTAAAAATGTGTATAGTACTTATAAATGCATCAAATAAAATAGTATCAATATTCTAACAGAAACAAAAAGTGTTGTACCCAAAGCAAAATCAATAAAATATACATATGCTGGAAATCAAATCAAACAAATCAAATAAATCAATACAACATATCGTTAAGCATATAAATATTCATACTGAGTTACAAACACAATTATCATACAAACATAAACAGATAAATATTTATAAAATCAATAATCATGTCTGTCACGCCCCGTTTCCCAAAATACCCGGGAATCAGAACGTGAACAAGCCCGCGACATATTAGATCAAGGAGAGTAAATAAAAATAACCATTTCTCCTCAACCTAATACGCTAAGCGTCTGGAAATAAATACAATGCGAAGTCACAGGTCCCCGATCATAATCAGCAAGAATATAATAGACAAACTCAGAATAAAAGATCATATCATAAATAGGATAACATCCGAGACATAATATTCGGGTCAACATGCCCTTATACAAAACTATCTGAATGAAATACTGAAGGATATAATAATACACTGAACAAAAGGAAATGAAAGGTAGTACAAAAGAAAACTGAGGACCAATAACTAAGCTTCAGCTTCTCCTGCTCCGTCTGCAGGACACTTCTACTGAGAATCCTCTGACTCCTGATGAACTCCCAACTGGACCTGTTCTTCTTCTAAGTCTGACGTACACCACAGAAAACAGGTATACGTTAGCGTGTATGGCACACGGCAAGACCCAACCCCACAAAGAAAATAGAACGAATGTAAATCCAATGCGAAAAACGATATGATAACAGAAACAACAAAAGAACGTACAGCTGAAATCAACAAATCAACGTGAAAACACTACTAAATCATGATAACATAAAGCATCCAAAATCGATCAGGTAATGAATCATGCAGCTAGCGATCAAACTAATCATCCAAGTCACAAGGGCATACACTAGATGAAATTAATACTTAAAAATCTACAACAAGAGACGTAGTTCGAGCGAAATAATCCAAACAAGGAAACCCTCATGTATATACCATATGTCTCAAATTATAGATAATTAAATATTAATCTCGATCTATGTGTGAAAAGAAGTGCAACCGGCCTACATCTCACAAGAATCATACTTAGCCAAGAATCGAGGTCATGTAACTAACTATCCCATCACTCATCTCAAATAATCAACAATCGCAATATCACTGCTCCTCAGACCCACCCCAGGCCGACACAAGGCACTGGCGTGAGCCTGGAAAATAATCAATAATCTCGATATCACAACTCCTCGGACCTATCCCGGTGACTACACAAACTTCACCGGCGCGAGCCCGGAATACACAAATATCTCAACTCATCAGACCCACCATGGTGACTACACAAACTTCACCGGCGTGAGCCCAGAATACAACCACAATCACAAATAGCTCAACTCCTCAGACCCACCCCGGTGACTACACAAACTTTACCGGCGCGAGCCCGAAAAATACATCAATAATCCCAACCGCTCACATGGACCAAGACTTCTCAACACAATTCTCGGAATTCCAGGTTAACTACACACGAGATTCTAGATCCTAACGGTGTCATACAAGTCACTATAGACATAAACTCCTAATGATTCACGAGATTCTAGATCCTAACGGTGTCATACAAGTCACTATAGACATAAACTCCTAATGATTCTCAATCACAATATGAAACAATCAATGCAACTAATCATGTGCAATAATATCATAGCATATCAGATAATCAAAATAAGAATTATATATCATAAACAACATCTACATAATTCAGAAAATAATCTTTTTCTAAGTTAATTCATTTTAAATTATTTTGCTTAACAATTAATCTAAACTAATTCATTTTCTAAAATAAATTTTTTTAAATTATTATAATTATTCCGAAAACACTATTTATCATATATCCATTATGTAAATTAATATTATTCACCAAACAACCCACGCAGATAAATACGTCACAATTAAACTATGCAAATAATTCATAAAATATCCATTATGTAAATCAATATTGTTTACCAAACAACCCACGCAGATAAATACGACACAATTAAACTATGTAAATAATTCATAAAAAATGTAAATAATCAAACTACGAAACGGGAGAGCGGGATCTTGCCTACGAGACCAGGGGGTCTGATGACGAGCGGCGGTGCAATGGGGATGGTCTGGACTGTGGGGGCAGCGGGCAGCAAGCTCCAAGTGTGGCGACGACAAAGCGGCGTCGCTACTGGAGTTGGGCGGCTTAGGGGATCACAATGACGAAGGTCGGAGTTCGGCACGGCTGAGCTCAGATCTGGGCGTGGGTGGAACACGGCGGCGAACTCGGGGTCGGATCTGGAGGGTGGAGCTCGCTGGAGGTTTGGTGGTGGCGGTGTGCAGCAGGGGGAACGAGAGAAAGAGCGTGGGTGCCGACGGCAGAACTCGGTGAGCGGCAGGTGAGGCAGGTGGCGGAGGAGAGGAGCTCGGTGCGGCGCTGTGGCTGACGGACAGAGGAGGGCGGCGGTCAGGCAGTGGGTCGAATGAGGGGGTGGGGCGGTGGTTGAAGGAGGTAGAGGGACTGCTACAGGGGTGGCTGGAGGTGGTGCACGCGGAGGAGGAGCAGGCGGGCGGCGTGGTCTCAGGCGGTCGTGGGCGTCGGTGTGAAAGGAGAGGGGCGGCGAGCTTGGAGGCATGGTGGAGACTGGAGGCGGTGAGCTCGGCGGCTGGATCTGGAGGCTGGGCGTGGCGGCGAAGCTTGGGTTCGGGCTTGGATATGGTGGCAGCGGGAAAGAGGCAGAGGCGAGGGAGTTTGTTGGTCGGACAGTGGCTGGAGGGGGCTGGCCAAGGCGGGCAGGGGATCTCGGCGGTGGCGCTCGTAGTGAAGCTTAGGTTCGTGGGATGGAGATGGCAGGGAGGGCGCTGGTCGGTCTGAGATGGTTGCGGACGAGGCTGGGTGTGTCGTTGGTGATGGAGAGAGAAGAAGAGAGAGAGGGTGTGGGCGACGTGGAGAAGATGGTGGATACGGTGGCGTGGCTGAGGAGGCGGAGAACATGGGCGGCGGTTTCCTTTGGCGGCGTGAAAACGAGAGGGGAGGAGAGAGAACCAAAGAAATATATACATATATATAGGAAAATTAGGGTTTTGAGTTAGGTATTTAAACAAAATATAATTAAAATAAATAGTTACGGTTATTAAAAAATTAAACCAACTGCGAAATAATTATCTACAATTGAAAACATACATGTTGTGTTAATACAACAGTTGATACGAAATAGTCGAAATATACTCATACTGTATAATTTAATGAAAATAATTAATAAATAAAATATATTTACTCATATTTAAAATCAAACAATTATGGGATAATTATACATACAAGTTATACTAATACGACAGATAATATGTGACAATAGAAATAATACAGCAAATTATACAAATAATACGTAATTAATAATACAACGTATTATAAGAAAATATACGTAATAATAAAAATAACACAATGTATTATTTAAAATGACATGTAACAGCATCGATAACGCAACAGATAAATTCCATAAATTTTTCACCGCATAAAATTAATTTATAAATATTAATATCATTTAAATAAATATAAAACTTAGACTTTAAATCATAGAAAATTATAGAAATTTGAGAAAAATATAAATACTCTTTTTAAAAATCATAATTAAATATTTTAAAATTTTTAAAAAATTATTTTAACTAGTATCAAAATTCTTGGTCATTATATCCTACCCCCCTTAAAATAAATTCCGTCCTCAGAATTAAAATAAAAATAAAAATAATGCAAAAAGAATCCAAGGATAGCGATATGGAACGATATCCATAAACAGAGGAGAATGTAAAATAAAAACGACACAATGTAATATGTAAGATGTGACAGCTAAGATTCAGCATACAAATAACAAATGTAGCCAAATACAATAATACAAAGCATACCCTACACACAAAATTAACCACAACAAAACGAAACAAATACTAATCATTAAACTAATTCAATAAATGGTCAATAAATATACACAAGCATTAATCATAGTGTATAAAAAAAATATAATCTTAACACAGACAAATCACACAATACGCAATTTGCATGTAGCATAATAAAACATCACATGATTAATCAAAAGTATAATATAAAATCAAAATTAAAGGAAGAACAGATAATTGAAAGGGCATGTTAAATACCAATACACAAAATCAGAAAAATATACTTGATCAATCATTTTCAAAAGATATCATCGAGCCAGGTAATGAGTATAAATAATAAGAATGAGATAAGTATAACATAAAGAGAGTGGACACATAATTGAAAGAGATTGCACAGACATAAAGAAGTATGTATATTGTAAATAAATAGTCAATACTTAACAAATTATAATATAACGTAATATCTAGGCATAGGCAAAAATATAAGTATTAGTCAAACATAGCATAATAGTAAAAAGTCGACAACGTAATATCTAGGCATAGGCAAAAATATAAGTATTAGTCAAACATAGCATAATAGTAAAAAGTCGACAACGATATATAGTTACAGAAAAATATAAGATCAACACGATATTATTAATATAGTATCATAAGACGACACACCATAGTGTTAAAATATAATCAATAACACATAACTGATAAAATATAAAAAATATATAGTATAAAAATATGATATGAAATATAAATACATAATTCAAACACTTGACAATCACTAGAATATATGATAAAGTGTATCAACTCAACAATATAAAAAATAAAGAAGATAAAAGACAAAAGTCTCAACAAATATAATTCAATCATCTGTAAGCAGATGATAAACATGATAAACACAAAAACATAAGTATACAATACAATAACAGATGAATCATATACAAGCAAAAGCAAAAGAAACATTTGAAGATTATATAAGCAAATCAAAATAGTAAAGAATCAAACGTGTATATAGTTTAGATAAACATAATGTACAACATAAGATACATGAAAATAATAATAAAATATTAAATTATAATAGAAATATCATACAATCAGTTAGTAAAATAAACATTCGAGATATACAAGGTATAGTTACAACAAAACACATGAATGCAATCAGCAAATCACATTCAACCAAATAAGACATATAAGGTACAAGTATCAAAAATAAGAAATTACAATTATGAAAAAATTCAAAGATAGTATTATAGCAACTCATGTCAAATGTAGTCAAAACATAAACACACATAAAGAAGCATAGATATAAAAATCAAATATAGCAAACAGTAAGGATATAACATGATGATAAGTTCAAAAAATTATTGTAGTTATAAGCAATAATTTTTGAGAGCATATGACAGTGAATAATTATCATACAAAACACAATGCTAAATCAATATTAAACATATTTATTTAATATATCAAATACAATCATTGCATATAATAAGCATTAAAATAAAAACACATACATAATAATAATTACATAAAAGTCTGAATACTCATAGTATAATCATGCTAACAAGACAAACTATGTTAAAAATAGTCACAAAAATATTATATGATAAAATAGACATAAGGGAAAACAAGTGATTCAAAATAAACATATTATATAAAACATAATAAGGACATAATTATATATATTCGACAATAATATAATAAATCAGAAGTATTAGTAATATTCATAATATAAACAAGATACAACAACAATAATAATCACTATATAAAATCAATTTAGACATAGTAGTATATTGTATAATAGTCAAAAATCATATAAATACAATCAGTGTAATATACATAAATAAAATGTATAATACATAAAACATGAACTATGAAAGATAAAATAGATTTATAAACAAGTGAAAGCATACAATATAACACTGTATGTGATACATAAAATAATATAGTAAATAATATAGAATTCAATACAATCAAACGATACACAAGTCAAGTCCAAGAAAATATAGTGTAAAATAATAACATATAAAATAATGACAGGCACGAGGATAGAGGAGTTATACAAAGAGAGGATAATCACGAAGCGATGGGACAAGAACTGTGAAAACTCCGGAGTCAAAAAGTGATAAGATATGGACGAAATGAAATCTATCAAGAAGATGGAACAAGGGATCAAGAATAGTCTCACGGATGAAATATGATATGCATCTAAATTATCCATTATATTCTTACTAGTGGGACTCGGGACCGTGACCTGCATGGGCCACCACTAAAAAACCTGTCACGCCCCGCTTTCCAAAATACCCGGGAATCAGAACGTGAACAAGCCCGTGACGTATTAGATCAAGGAGAGTAAATGAAAATAACCATTTCTCCTCAACCTAATACGCTAAGCGTCTGGAAATAAATACAATGCGAAGTCACAGGTCCCCGATCACAATCAGCAAGAATATAATAGACAAACTCAGAATAAAAGATCATATCACAAATAGGATAACATCCGAGACATAATATTCGGGTCAACATGCCCTTATACAAAACTATCTGAATGAAATACTGAAGGATATAATAATACACTGAACAAAAGGAAATGAAAGGTAGTACAAAAGAAAACTGAGGACCAATAACTAAGCTTCAGCTTCTCCTGCTCCGTCTGCAGGACACTTCTACTAAGAATCCTCTGACTCCTGATGAATTCCCAGCTAGACCTGTTCTTCTTCTAAGTCTGATGTACACCAGAGAAAATAGGTGTACGTCAGCGTGTATAGCACACGGCAAGACCCAACCCCACAAATAAAATAGAACGAACGGAAATCCAATGCAAAAAACGATACGATAACAGAAACAACAAAAGAACGTACAACTGAAATCCACAAATCAACATGAAAACACTACTAAATCATGATAACATAAAGCATCTAAAATTGATTAGGTAACAAGTCATGCAGCTAGCGATCAGACTAATCATCCAAGTCACAAGGGCATACACTAGATGGAATTAATACTTAAAAATCTACAACAAGAGACGTAGTACGTCGAGCGAAATAATCCAAACAAGGAAACCCTCATGTATATACCATATATCTCAAATTATAGATAATTAAATATTAATCCCGATCTATGTGTGAAAAGAAGTGCAACCGGCCTACATCTCACAAGAATCATACTTAGCCAAGAATCAAGGTCATGTAACTAACTATCCCATCTCACTCATCTCAAATAATCAACAATCGCAATATCACTGCTCCTCAGACCCACCCCAGGCCGACACAAGGCACTGGCGAATAATCAACAATCGCAATATCACTGCTCCTCAGACCCACCCCAGGCCGACACAAGGCACTGGCGTGAGCTTGGAAAATAATCAATAATCTCGATATCACAACTCCTCGGACCCACCCCAGTGACTACACAAACTTCACCGGCGCGAGCCCAGATTACACAAATATCTCAACTCATCAGACCCACCCCCGTGACTATACAAACTTCACCGGCGCGAGCCCGGAATACAACCACAACCACAATCACAAATATTATCACAAATAGTGATAATATTGAATACATTTAAAAACAATTATTAGTGATAATTTAGATGCATATCATATAACAGGTCATTTCTAAAATAAATTCTTTTAAATTATTATAATTATTCCGAAAACACTATTTATCACATATCCATTACGTAAATCAATATTATTCACCAAACAACCCACTCAGATAAATACGTCACAATTAAACTATGCAAATAATTCATAAAAAATATAAATAATCAAACTACGAAACAAGAGAGCGGGATCTTGCCTACGAGACCAGGGGGTCTGATGACAGGCAGCGGTGCCGATGCGGATGGTCTGGACTGTGGGGCAGTGGCAGCGAGCTCCAGGATATGGCGACGACAAAGCAGCGTCGCTGCTTGCTGGAGTTGGGGTGGCTGAGGGAGATCACAACGGTGTTGAGGTCAGAGTTTCGGCTACATGGTTGAGCTCGGATTGGCGCGGGTGGAACACGGCGGCAAACTCGGCTGTCGGATCTGAGGGTGGAGTCTCGCTGGGCGTGTTGGTGGAGGCGGTGTGTAGCAGGGGGACTTGAGAATGAGAGAGCGATGAGGTGCCGGCGGCGAACTCGGCGTAGCGGCAGCTTGTGAGAGCGTGGCGGAGGATAGGAGCCTCGGCGGGCGCTCGCGGAATTCGTGTGGCTGACGGACAGATGGAGGGCGCGGTCAGGCAGTGGGTCGAAGACAGGGCAGGTGGGTGGGGCGGTAGTTAATGTGCGGTGGAGGGGACTACTGCAAGTCGCAGTGGCTACGAGGGTTGCGTCACGCGGAGGCGGACCAGGGCAGACGGTGTGTCTCAGGCTGGTCCATGGGCGTCGGGTTTGAAAGGAGAGGGGCGGCGGAGGCTGGCGAGCTTGGACGCACAGGTGGAGACTGGGAGGCGGCGAGCTCGGCGGCTGGATCTGCGATGCTGGTTGTGGGCGGCCGAAGCTTGGGTTTGCGGTCTGATATGCTGGCAGCCGTCGGGAAAGAGGCAAGAGGTGAGGTGAGTTGTTGGTCGGATAGAGCTGGAGGGGACCTGACCGAACGCACGGTTCAGGGATCTCGTGCGGTTGGCGCTCTGCCAGTGGAAAGCTTGGCGTTCTGTGGGATGAGAACGGTGAGTGGAGGCGCGCTGGTCGGGTCTGAGATTGGTGCGGACAAGGCTGGGGGTGTTCGTTGGTGCACTCTGAGAGAGAAGAGCCAGAGCAGAGGGTGTGGGCAGAATGTGGAGAAGATGGTGGATACGGTGGCGTGGCTGAGGAGGCGGAGAACATGGGCGGCGGTTTCCTTTGGCGGCGTGAAAACGAGAGGGGAGGAGAGAGAACCAAAGAAATATATACATATATATAGGAAAATTAGGGTTTTGAGTTAGGTATTTAAACAAAATATAATTAAAATAAATAGTTACAGTTATTAAAAAATTAAACCAACTGCGAAATAATTATCTACAATTAAAAACGTACATGTTGTGTTAATACAACAGTTGATACGAAATAGTCGAAATATACTCATATTGTACAATTAAACGTGAATAATTAATAAATAAAATATATTTACTCATATTTAAAATCAAACAATTATGGGATAATTATATACAATTAAAACGTACAAGTTATACTAATACGACAGATAATATGTAACAGTAGAAATAATACAACAAATTATACAAATAATACGTAATTAATAATACAACGTATTATATGAAAATATACGTAATAATAAAAATAACACAACGTATTATTTAAAATGACATGTAACAGCATCGATAACGCAACAGATAAATTCCATAAATTTTTCACCGCATAAAATTAATTTATAAATATTAATATCATTTAAATAAATATAAAACTTAGACTTTAAATCATAGAAAATTATAGAAATTCAAGAAAAATATAAATACTCTTTTTAAAAATCATAATTAAATATTTTAAAATTTTAAAAAATTATTTTAACTAGCAAAATTCTCGGTCATTACAATGTCAGTTAAAATTATGAACATTATTTGTCAAATTAACAAGGAAGCACATATAATCAAACGAATTAAGATTTGCACAATCAATAATAACAAGTATTTACGTAAATCCTATATATGTATAAAATAAATCAAGTATATAAATTTAGAATAATAACATAGCGAACAGAGTCACATAAGTCAGTTAGAATGTAAGAAATGAACAAATCAAAATCAATTAAGTAACAGTTAATAATATTTGTAAAATCAAGGCAATCATTTTCAAAATGATCAAATAAGTATAGTAATACACATAAAACACACAATCAATAAAATTATATTAAAAATACAATCACAAAAGAATCCACACACAAACAAAAATACACCTCAAGGGTAAGAGTAAGAGAAATATAAAATACAAATAATAGTAAAATCAATAGAAAAATAGTAATATAAAGAACACATTACAACAAAAAGAAGTATATGCTTGAATATCAAAATAGAAATACATTGCCCTTAGAAATAACGAAACCAATGTGAACATACTAAAATAACCTCAACAAGACAAAACTGACTGATAAGAAACTATATTATGAAAATATTATGAGTTAAATAAATAAAGAATAAGAATGTAATGTATATGTAGAATATTAAAATCATGAACTTATTAATGTATATCACTAAAATACGAATAATATACAATAATCTAGAACATAAGTAAATGATAGATGCACACATACACAATGTAGATATGCAAAGGTATAATTAAACACAAGAAAATAATTCGAATATCAGATATGCTATGTGATGTATATGTGAAGTTTAGAGTAATGCAAAACACTTAATGAACATGATTTGAACAATTAAAAATGTATAAATAACATATCAAATGAAAAACATATACAATATAATACTTATGACAATATAAGAAATATATAAACAATACTAACAAAATCATAACAAAATATACGAATGATGTTAATAGCCGATCACTAAGCACATATGACATACTAATATGTAACAATAAATGTAACAAAAAGAATGATGATTGAATAGAAAAATAATTAACTAACTAAATATAACACACTTCAATAATACACATTAATCACATATATACTGAACTATTGTACTTATAATAAATACAATATGCATGTAATTATGAGAGTGAAAAATAAAACTCTGATTATACTATAATAACATATTATGATAAATGATATTTGATGCTAACTGAGATACTATAATAATTGTAATATGAAAATATTGACCACCAAAAGAAATAAAAAGATGTAAATATTAAAAATATGAATGAATATATAAAAACATTAATATATACAAAATATTATGAAACTATGAATAGTTATAGTAACTGACATGCAAAATAAGTAAATATTACTAACAAATGAACGAAACATGATTGATGTATGACATGCTATATATTGATTTTTTTTCATGAAAATTTACAATATAATGATAGAATATATGACTAAACGAATATTATAACAAACACACATATGAATACATATCATGTAATTAACCAATGCTAATATATACTTATATCATATGTCAATTAGAATATTCACCATATATAAGTACACCATATTAATATATAGAATGATGCAATCCATAAATAACATTTTATTAAACTGAAATAGCTAATATACTAATGAAATGACTAATAGCGTGAATAAAATACTACAATAATATGTGGCATTATCAGCACGAGGAAAGAGAAGTTATAGGAAAGAGAAGTTATAGGGTAGTTGCGAAGCGATGGGACAAGGACCGTGGAAAACTCCGGAGTCAAAGAGGATAATGGCTCAAGAATAGTCTTAGGAATGAAATATGATATGCGTCTAATTATTCATTATATTCTCACTAGTGGAAACTCGGGACCGTGACCTGCATGGGCCACCAGAAAAACCTGTCACGCCCCGCTTCCCAATACCAGAGAATCGGAACGTGAACAAGCCCGCGACGTATTAGATTGAGGAGAAATAAGTTCTAGACCCTTTCTGCTCAATCTAATACGCTAAGCTTCAAGCAAATATAAAGCGAAGGCATAGGTCCCCGATCACAGTGGCGAGAATATAATAAACAACTCAGAACAAAGTAATATACATATCACAACTGAAATATCATCCCAGACATAATATTCAGGCCAAACATGCCCTTATACAAAACTATCTGAATGAAATACTAGAAAAATATAAAATACAACGATCCGACAGAAATAAAAGTACTACAAAAGTAAACTAGGGTCATCAACTAACTAAAAGAGGTAACTAAACTTCGACTTGTTTTTCTGCTCCGTCTGCAAAGCCTTCCTGCGGAGGATCCTCTGGTTCCTATACTACTCCAAACTATAGTTGTTTGTCTTCTAAATCTGACGTACAACCCGAGAGAACAGGAGTACGTCAGTGTGCATGGCACACAGCAAGATCCCAAAGGGAAGAATAGAAATGGTCGAACGACCAATGCAATAATAGCAATAACAATGGAAACATGCAACTGAAATACTAATAATCTAAATATAATTTACTACTAGAATAGAATAATCAGAATAAATCCAAGATAATCAACCAAGTAACAAGTCGATCATGCAGCTGGTAATTAGAATAATCATCCAAGTACAGAGTCATACACTAGATGGAATTAATACTTAAAAATCTACAACTCGGGACGTAGTACGTCGAGCGAAATAATCTAAACAAGGAAACCCTCATGTATGTACCATATGTCTCGAATTGTAGATAATTAAATATTAATCCCAATCTATGTATGAAGAGAAACATAACTGGTCCGTATCTCACAAGAACTCGTCATAATCATCCGAGTAACGATGTCGTGTAACTAGCCATTCTATAACAGGTCACTTGTACATATCTCACATAGAGTCAACGTTCCTGTCATTGGATAACTGACTATTCACAAATCATCTATGTGCAACCAATCCCGCTATACATGCAGCCTAGAGGATTACACGTAATTCGTTTTTGCCTGGTCCGAACTTCAAACAGAACTCGGGTGACGAAATAAATTCCCACTGACCAAAGTGATGTACACACTTCACCTTAACCCTACAAACCAACCCCAGTGGCGACACCGACCACTGGTGCGGGCCTGGAAGATACATCAACAGTCTTATCCGATCACATGAGTACGGACTTCCCCATCCTAACTTTTCTCGTTTTGCTAAGTCAACACAACACATGTCTCTAGGTTTTATTCATGTCACACAGGTCACTATAGTCATAAACTCCTAACGGTTCTCAATCACAACAAGGAATAATCAATGTAACTAATTGTGACGCCCCTGGGTTCACACAAGGCTGCAGTCCGAGGTGAAACCAGAGATGTCAAACCTGCCATGCACCACACCATGCAATAACATGTTTCACCATCACAATTACTATCTCTCTAGTGGAATCAACAACAGGTGTAGTACAAAGCAAGTAAAAGATTATACAAGAATTAACTGATGAAGTAATAGAGATCAAATTAATATTTCGACATTCTAAAATACTGGAATACAAGTAAATGTCTGAAATATATGAACTGGAGTTCTCAATAAGTCTCAAATACATAATGTCTGACAAGAGGAAATAAGGCACACAGCCTTTACAACTTCTAGAATAAGATTCTCACATGTCTATACAAAAATCTACAGTGGAGCTCAAAAGGAAATATAACTAAATAGACGGCTGAAGCTAAAGTACATCGCCATCAACCTGCGATTCTGCGGGCTCCTGGCTCGTTACCTGAAAGGGGGAGGGACAACGAGCGTCAAAGCGCTAACGAGCAACATCACAACCAACCCCAAGGGATAGGGCTCGTTGTACATGAAAAATACAATTAATACATAATAATATAAATCATTTACACAAACATTAATGAGTTTTAGTACTTAGGGAAATACAATACGAGCATAGGTACGTCGAGCGAAATAATCCAAACAAGGAAACCCTCATGTATATACCTTGTATCTCAAATTGTAGATCCTTAAATATTAAACCCGAGGTTGGTCACAAGAAACAAATAAAGAAAAGAATACATACCCATCTCTACCAATAAAGTGCAAACATGTCAAAACTACAATAGGTGTCATGCACAACCTAGGTAGCTATCATGTCCCAGCCTAATACAATATATCATGTACCCAACTTGATTACGTAACATGCTCAAGGTTTAGCAAAAGTCTAAAATATGATTAAAATGAATTATAGTCCAACACGAGGACTTTAATGGATTATAGTCCAACACGAGGACTTTAATGGATTATAGTCCAACACGAGGACTTTAATGGATTATAGTCCAACACGAGGACTTTAATGGATTATAGTCATGGGTCGACTCGTATGCTGACGAGTCGACTCAGCAGAAGTAAAAAGACAACACAACTGGACTTCGTGAGTCGACTCATGACAGTCATGGGTCGACTCAACCTGATGAGTCGACTCGTGATGAGTCGTGAGTCGACTTACGGGCTGAAATCTGCATATATCACAAGTTAAATTCGCCAAATCGATCCATCCTTCCATTAC
The DNA here is from genome assembly GCF_001876935.1 of Asparagus officinalis. Classification (NCBI taxonomy): domain Eukaryota; kingdom Viridiplantae; phylum Streptophyta; class Magnoliopsida; order Asparagales; family Asparagaceae; genus Asparagus; species Asparagus officinalis. Next base: position 71,127,077 of record NC_033795.1, on the reverse strand, counting down.
ACTGATCTACATCTTTATAGCTATCAATTCTAGACTATGATACAGTGAGAAAAACATATTTATCATGAGAAACGATTCTCTTGTAGGTTAAAACTCATATTTAACTCCTATACATGAAAGAAAGCATTAAATCAAAATAAAACTCATATTTTTATTCTTTAAATAAAACTCCAGATCTGGGTTTTTATCAAAAACTCGTTGGTGAGGTTTTCAAATCTGAAACACATGATTTCTAGCATTCACCCTAATAAGAGCATTAATTTATACGTGAAAATAAGTCTTAGGCTCAATAAAACTCATGAAAAACGTTTGTAAACTTTTAAAAAACATGGGAGAGGATTGGGCGAGATGTTACTCGCCTGAGGGGGTATTGTAGAACTCCTGAACATGCGTGAGCATGCTCCTCCTTCGATAGAATCGCTCCAAATCCCATTGAAACCCTTCGAGACTCCTCAAAAATCACCAAGAACGGATCTAGGGTTTGGGAGAGAAGAGGGGGGGCGGGGGGGCTGCTAGGGTTTGTAAAACAGAAGAAAAGAGGTGATTTTCGTGATATAACATGTATATATATAGCAGCAAACCCGAAACCCGAAACCCGAAACCCGAAACTGGAAATTCAGTCTGACTAGGAACATTCTCTTCGGTATTTTGGCTATAACTTTCTCATACGATCTCGGAATAAGGTGATCTAAGATTTGTTAGAAATATCTTGAAGAGACCTATAACTTTTGTATTATACACTTTTCCAGATTCTTAATGAATCAGTGTGAAAAACATAGAAATTCTCAACTGGTTAAAATTCCCAGATTTTCACTCTTGGCCTTTGTGCATGTTTTGTTTATTTACACTCATATATTCACAAATATACATTAAATTGATCTCAAATCAATTCCTATCATACTCAAATATCAAAATACATTATTTTCACCATATAACATATTTATAATTATTTATCACACTATATTCAAATTTTCGGGGTTTTACATTCTTCCCCCCCTTAAAAGAATTTCGTCCTCGAAATTCAGAAATTATACTCAAGCAATTAATAATACTAGAGAAACACGTAGAGGGTCTAATTCAACCCGCAACGATAAACATAAACATCTCGGAATATTTACTCTTGATAAGCATACATGGATATTTATATTTAACTGTCTAGGATGACTATATTCCCACTCAACCCTTAATCGAATGGAACTAGTACGTCAGGCGAAAAATCCAAACAAGGAACCTCCCATATATATACCATGTGTTCCAAAAGATTAAGAATTAAGCGAAAATATCCTCATTCTAGCATTAAATCTAAATATAACCACACAAATAATCACAAACATAAATCAATCCACTTCCTCAACAGGTGTAGGAAGTCGCGCGGCATAACATCTTCGCGCTCCCAAAAATCATCTTCGATGTCTACACTTAACCATCAAAAATGTAAATATCTCCACTTAACTCCTAATTAAATGGAACAAGTACATCGAGTGAAAAATCCAAACAAGGAACCCCTCATATATATACCATATGTTCCAAGTACTTAGGAGATAAGTGTTAATACCCTCATTTTAGTGTTAAGTATAAACATCACCATACAGGTAACCATAAGCCATAAACAAGTCATACAAAAATTTAATTTACTTGATCAAACAAATGTTGGTAGTCGCTATGTATATCCTCCTCGAGCTCCCGAGAAACCTCCTCAACTCCTTTCCGGCTCCACTGAATTTTCACCAAGGGAAAAAAATATCTTGTTTCTAAATTTCTTGTCTTCTCTAGCAAGTATACAAACTGAGATTTCAATCGTAATCAAATCATCCTACCGATGCGTTCAACACTCACTGCTGCTCTTATCATGAAGTTGCTTCTTGAACATTAAAATATGAAATACTTTATGTACACTAGACATCGGTGCGGGAAAGTCTAGTCCATATGAAATAGCTCTAATAAGCTCCAAAATCCGAAACGGTCCAATATATCTCAGCTCAAGCTTTCTCCGCCTTCCGAATCGCTGAATGTCTTTCATAGGCGATACTTTCAGCATAACTAACTCTTCAAATCTAAAACTCTAAATGTCCTCATCTCTTATCTGCATAGCTCTTTTGCTGACTCTGAGCGGCTAGAATATGTTCTCTGCTCAATGTTACTTTCTCAGTAATCTGTCTCATAAGCTCTGGCCCAAGCATTAAACTATCATCCGGCTCTATCCAACATACAGGCGATCTGCAATGCCTCCCGTACGATGCTTCGTACGGGGTCACACCAATTATCGCTTGATAACTGTTGTTATAAGTGAACTCTATCAGTAGAATATGATTCCTTCCATCTTCCTTCAAAGTCAATGACATAAGCCCGCAACATGTCCTCTAACATCTGATTTACTCTTTCCGTCTGACCATCCGCCTCGATCCGATACAATCGTGTCTGAAACTTCATGAAGTCAACTATCTCCCCAACAAATATCCTCGCATATGCCTCGGCGGTATAAGTAGTCCTCACTGGAATGAAATGTGCTGACTTTATTAGTCTATCCATTATCACCCAAACAAAAATTTTTTTTCGACTTCGGCAACCCTACAATAAAGTTCATAAAAATGCCCGGCCATTTTTTTCCGAAATGGGTAAAGACCTAAGTGTTCCTACCGGTCTCTGATGTTCCACCTTCACTTGCTGATAGGTACGACACTTAGTTATATACTCTGAAATCTTCCTACGCCTATCACTTCACCAAAAGTGTCTCTTTAAGTCCTTGTACATCTTAGTTGTTCTTGGATGTACTAAATCGCGAATTCATAGTCCTCAATAAACTCAATCCACTGCCGTTGTCTCTGGTTGAGTTCCTTCTGGGAGAAGAGATACTTCAAACTCTGGTGTTCGATGAACAACTCAAATTGCACTCCATACAAGTAATGTCTCGTGACTTCAGTGCAAATATCACTGCTGTTAACACCAAATCACGAGTAGGGTAGTTCTGCTCGTGCACCCTAAATTGTCATGAGATATATGGTTCTATCCTCTGAGTCTGCATCAAGATGCCTCCTAAACCTGCCAATGATGCATCTGTGTAAACAACGTATGTCCTGTCGCTGCTCGGAATTGTCAAAACCTGCGCTGAAGTCAACTTAGTCTTTAAAGTATCAAAGGCCTTCTGGCACTCCGTGTTCCAAATAAACTGTACACCCTTCTTCGTAAGGCATGTAAGTGGCGCCGAAATCTTCAAGAAGTCTAGGATGAACTTCCTGTAATAACCGACTAACCCAAGAAGCTTCGAATCTCTGTCATCATCTTCGGCGGTTCCAAATTAAGAACTGCTGTAACCTTAGCCGGATCCACTGCTATGTCCTATCTGCTGATGACGTGGCCAAAAAATCTGACTCCTGAAAGTCAAAACTCGTACTTGCTGAATTTAGCATAAAACTAATGCTCCTGTAGAGTCCTCAAAGCTAACCGTAGATGCTGCTTATGTTCGCCTCCGATCTCGAATGAATGAGAATATCATTGATAAAGAAAATTACAAACTGGTCCAAGAAGGGATGAAAAAAAACCCGTGCATCAAATCCATGAATACCACGGGAGCATTAGTCAACCCAAATGGCATGACCAGAAACTCGAAAGGTTCATATCGAATCAGGAAAAACGGCTTTGGGGAAAATCCATCTCCCGGACCCGCAACTATGATAACCAGAATGAAGATCAAACTTCGAGAAATACTACGCTCTCTGCAACTAGTCGAACAAATCAATACACAATCTCATATTACCGTCCTTCTTCTTCACGAAGAGGACCGATGCGCCCCACGGAGAATAACTCCTACAAATAAAACCCTGAGCTAACAACTCGTCCAAATGGGTCTGAAACTCTCTCATCTCAGCTGGTGCTATACGATAGGGTGCGCGGGATATCGGGGCTGTGCCCGACTGTAACTCAATACAAAACTCGACCTCTCACACATGAGGTAACTCAGGTATGTCCTGAAAGACATCCTGATACTCTAAGACAACTCTAGTCTCCAATAAATCATTACTCAGATCCCGTCACATTGCCTCCTCGATGTACGCCAGAAACAACTCTGCAAAACGGTAGCCCTGAGAGGTTGCTACAATAATCTCGGACCCATCGGACGCTCGCAAATTGACTGTCTTCACAAAGTAGTCAATACTAGCCTGGTAGGAGGATAACCAAACCTTACCAAGGATAACATCGAACCCGGACATATACAACGCTATCAAATCGACAACAAACTCTGACTCATCTAATCTGATGACATATCTCCTATAGATAGAGTGGACACCTCCCCTAGAGGAGTAGATACTGATAACGGAATATCTAAAGAATGTGCTACAAGCTGAAGCCTACCCACGGAGGTATGAAAGATAACCGAATTTTCTAAATTAAATTAGATCCGAGCTGAAAAAGAAATCACGAAGAAAGCTCCACCCGTACCCTAATCACGCGGAATTGCTGAATAAACTCTGCTGGCGATGCAACATATATGGGACCATTTGTCCTTCAAGAATCTCCTGGATAATGCAAATATGGCCTGCTGACCCTTAATCCTCGGATTAACACGTAATGCCTCTATTTCCCCACTGCTGGCTGTAATTACGACTCTGAGACTATCGTCCGTGACCTCTATCTTGCTGCCTCCCTGCTGGTGTACTGCGACAATTCTTTTGCTCTTTGTTCGATCTTGTTGTGATTGTAACATATACTCCAAATTCTGCGCTACTTCGGTGCTTTCGAATCATATTGTGCTCCTTTCTTATATTGTCATTGTTGCTAGGTTAAAATTATTCTCCCGCTGCTAGAATTCTCCCAAATTGGTGATAATCGCTACCCTGTCAAAAATCTGGATGTTGTTGCGATTCTCCAGCGATGTCCTCAATGCTGAAATCATCTAACTTCTGCTTGGTATTAAGTCGACGTTTTCAAGAAATTTTTACATACATCTAACTACGCCTTGAAACTCTGTTGTTCTCATTGTCTGATATCTTTCTTATTCTTTCAGAACTAAACCTCCTGCTCTGCGGCTCTATCAACAGCTGATTGTGATGGTGGTGCCTTCATAAGTATTGCTTCTTTACTTTCACGACGGGTACAACCGGTGATGGAACTCCTAAAAGTAGTACTGCTGACGGTGACGGACACACTTCTAGATTCTCGAGTGTTGTAAGATCTTGTTGCTAACAGTGCCATAAAGTCAATCAAATACTATGAAACCTGCTGCGGCTCGGCTCTGCATGTCCAGCTCTCCAGGTACGAGTTTTACCTCGACCACATCCTCGTTTCGATATTTATAATACCAAAAGGAGAACATAATTATCACAGTAAATGAGATAGCAAATATACATACATATATATATATAAACGCAAATACCTTCAATCAACATAAAAATAGTTGTTATAAAAAAAATATTCTCAAATTTTGAGATATATGCATATATCGTCCTCACTCATACTAGGAAATCCTTAGCGGACTCTATACATGAATCCTAGGAAACTCTATCCTAGCTCCACGACTCGACACAGGATGATCCTAAGGATACTGGAACTAGAGCTTTGATACCAACTGTGACGCCCCTGGGTTCACACAAGGCTGCAGTCCGAGGTGAAACCATAAATGTCAAATCTGCCATGCACCACACCGTGCAATAACATGTTTCACCATCACAATTACTATCTCTCTAGTGGAATCAACAACAGGTATAGTACAAAGCAAGTAAAAGATTATACAAGAATTAACTGATGAAGTAATAGAGATCAAATTAATATTTTGACATTCTAAAATACTGGAATACAAGTAAATGTCTGAAATATATGAACTGGAGTTCTCAATAAGTCTCAAATACATAATGTTTGACAAGAGGAAATAAGGCACACAGCCTTTACAACTTCTAGAATAAGATTCTCACATGTCTATACAAAAATCTATAGTGGAGCTCAAAAGGAAATATAACTAAATAGACGGCTGAAGCTAAAGTACATCGCCATCAACCTGCGATTCTGCGGGCTCCTGGCTCGTTACCTGAAAGGGAAATTTACAACACGAGCATAGGTACGTCGAGCGAAATAATCCAAACAAGGAAACCCTCATGTATATACCTTATGGCTCAAATTGTAAATCCCTAATAATAAGAGGGTTTTAGTACTTAGGGAAATACAATACGAGCATAGGTACGTCGAGCGAAATAATCCAAACAAGGAAACCCTCATGTATATACCTTGTATCTCAAATTGTAGATCCCTAAATATTAAACCCGAGGTTGGTCACAAGAAACAAATAAAGAAAAGAATACATACCCATCTATACCGATGAAAAGTAAACATGACAAAGCTACAATAGATGTCATGTACAACCTAAGTAGCTATCATGCCCCGGCCTAATACAATATGTCGTGAACCCAACTGGGATAAGTAACATGCTTAAAGTTTATCAAAAGTCTAAAACATGACTGTAATGGATTATAGTCCAACACGAGGACTTTAATGGATTATAGTCCAACACGAGGACTTTAATGGATTATAGTCTAACACGAGGACTTTAATGGATTATAGTCCAACACGAGGACTGCGTATAAGAAAAGTATGCATGTGTTATTCCCGTACATACCCTACTATACGGACTTAAACTCGTGTTGAAGTGTCATCTCACACGTACAGGTGAAATCATAATCACTATATGCATATATACTTATTTATACCCAACAGGTGATTTAAACAGAAGCACGAATGAAACAGAAAGAAAGTACTGCGATGTGACACCCCTGGGTTCACACAAGGCTGCAGTCCAAGGTGAAACCAAGAATGTCAAACCTGCCATGCACCACACCGTGCAATAACATGTTTCACCATCACATTTACCATCTCTCTAGTGGAATAAACAACAGGTGTAGTACAAAGCAAGTAAAAGATTATACAAGATATTTTTCCCTTTGTCAGACATTTTGTATTTGAGACTTGTTGAGGATTTTATTGAACGTCGACTTAACACCAATGCAGTTAGAATTTGGAAAGGTGTATAATAACAACGTTGTAGGTATCTTCAAGATCTTTCCAACAAGTCTTAGATCACCTCATTCCGAGTTTGGATGAGAAAGTTATAGCCAAAATACCGAAGGAGTATTTTCCTAGTCAGACTAGGTTTCCTGGTTCGGGTCTAACAGGTTTGTTTCGGGTTTGTCTCTATAAATACCTATATTTTTCATGAAAATTCCTTTCTTTTATCATATCTAAGAACCCTAACAGCCACCAAACACCCATAAACCCTATTTTGAATTCTTGGAGAGGATTGGAGGCTTTCAAGTTGGGTTTTTGTTGATTTTTTTTGGCTTTTGGAGTGGAGATCTCCTTCGACGTTGCTTCTAACAAGTTTTTCCTTCAACCCCAGGCGAGTATCATCTCTACTAATCCCCCTCCCAGTTTTTTTAAAATATTTTTAAAGAGTTTTTAATGAGTTTTATAGAGCCTAATCAAATAATTTGTGTATAAAAATCGGATCTTTTTGTATATATGTATAAAGACTAGGTCTTTTCATGTTAAAGAGATTAAGCACGAATTTACAGAAGTGTTTTAAGATCTGAAAATAATTTAAAATATTGTTTATCTGATTTTAGATGTCTTATTCTTCGTTTTAAAGTTTCGTACATGATTGAAGGTTTACATATGATTTCTTATGCAAATAATCATGCTTGTTATGTTCTGTTGAAAATTTGCTGCACATATATACTATTGAGATAGTAAATGTGATGGTGAAACATGTTATTGCACGGTGTGGTGCATGGCAGGTTTGACATTTCTGGTTTCACCTCGGACTGCAGCCTTGTGTGAACCCAGGGGCGTCACATGCGATGAGTCGACTCGTGCTCAAATATGAGTCGACTCACACATTTGATAACAGAAAAGGACTTTGTGAGTCGACTCATGACAGTCATGGGTCGACTCATGACTTATGGGTTGACTCGTATGCTGACGAGTCGACTCAGCAGAAGTAAAAAGACAACACAACTGGACTTCGTGAGTCGACTCATGACAGTCATGGGTCGACTCAACCTGATGAGTCGACTCGTGATGAGTCGTGAGTCGACTTACGGGCTGAAATCTGCATATATCACAAGTTAAATTCGCCAAATCGATCCATCCTTCCATTACACTGATCTACATCTTTATAGCTATCAATTCTAGACTATGATACAGTGAGAAAAACATATTTATCATGAGAAACGATTCTCTTGTAGGTTAAAACTCATATTTAACTCCTATACATGAAAGAAAGCATTAAATCAAAATAAAACTCATATTTTATTCTTTAAATAAAACTCCAGATCTGGGTTTTTATCAAAAACTCGTTGGTGAGGTTTTCAAATCTAAAACACATGATTTCTAGCATTCACCCTAATAAGAGCATTAATTTATACTTGAAAATAAGTCAAACCCGAAACCCGAAACTGGAAATTCAGTCTGACTAGGAACATTCTCTTCGGTATTTTGGCTATAACTTTCTCATACGATCTCGGAATAAGGTGATCTAAGATTTGTTGGAAATCTCTTGAAGAGACCTACAACTTTGGTATTATACAATTCTCCAGATTCTTAATGAATCAGTGTAAAAAACATAGAAACTTTTAACTGGTCAAAATTCCCAGATTTTCACTCTTGGCCTTTGTGCATGTTTTGTTTATTTACACTCATATATTCACAAATATGCATTAAATTGATCTCAAATCAATTCCTATCATACTCAAATTTCAAAATACATTATTTTCACCATATAACATATTTATAATTATTTATCACACTATATTTAAATTTTCGGGGTTTTACACTAATCATGTACAATAATATCATAGCATATCAGATAATTAAGTCTAAGAATTTGAACCATAAAATTGTTCTAAAATAATAAAGTTATTTACTTAAAACAATTCCTTTTACAAAATGAGTTCTTTCAAAATAATCCCTTTTTCAAAATAAGTTATTTTCTCATTATAATAATTCAAAAAAATAAGCTTTTAAAATAATAAATTCATAAATTCAAAAATAATCTTATTATAAGTTAAATTCTCATTAATTGTTCTAAAATAATAAAGTTATTTACTTAAAATAATTCCTTTTACAAAATGAGTTTTTTCAAAATAATCCCTTTTTCAAAATAAGTTATTTTCTCATTATAATAATTCAAAAAAATAAGCTTTTAAAATAATAAATTCATAAATTCTAAAATAATCTTATTATAAGATAAATTCTTATTAATTGAAAATAGTCTATTTTCACAAAATTATTTCTTTTTAAAAATATTTATCATTCTAAAATGATTTCTTCCACAAGATAATTTCTAAAAATTATTATAATTATTCAAAAATGATTCTTTTTCCAAGATAATTCCTTTTAAATTATTATATTTTTTCTAAAATGATTCCGCTGCCGAAATAAATTCTTTTAATTTATCATAATTATTTTGAAAATACTAATTATCATATTATTATAATTTATCTAATATTATTCATCAAACAATTCCACACAGATAATTATTAACTGATCTAAAATTACAGATAATTCATAATAAATAAAAAATTCAGATCTGAGTAAGTGGGATCTTGCCTACGAGGCCGAGGGGCCTGATGACGAGACGGCAACGTTGCTGTAAATTATTCTGGACTTAAGGGGTAGCGGTAGTGAGCTCCAGGTGTGGCGATGACAAAGCGGCGTCGCTGCTGGTGGTGTTCGAGGTTGAAGGAAACGGAGGAGGGTGGCGACCGAGGACGACAGGTGGCTGGAGTTTGGGCTTGGGCGAGCGACGGCGAGGTAAGCTGGGCGATGAGGGGCTGTTGAGCGACGACGGGGCTATTGGGGTCGCGGAGCTTAGGGGCAGCGGCGAAGTTGACTGAGGTCGGCGTTGGGGCGCTGTTGAGAGGTGTTGGCGGGGCTGGATAGCGCGGTGGCCCTTAGGGCGTCAGTCGGTGCTGGGTCGGCAATAGGGAGCGAGCGAGTGGCGGGGCAGTGAAGGGGTGGCTCAGGGGGAAGGGCTGCAGCGGGGACTCACGGACGAACTAGGGAGATGAGCGGTGGTGGTTGAGGCGTGGTTCAGTGGCTGTCGGGCCACCGGTGGTGCGATGGCAGGTCAGGTCGAAGGAGGGCAGTCAGAGGCGGCTGCAGGCGGTGCTAACGGCGCTTGGGCGGCAATGAGGTGGGCGATATGGCGGTCAACAGCGGAGGAGAGCTGGTAGGCGTGGCGAATGGGGTGGTCGCACGGGTTGCTTCGTCGGCGTGCGTGTGTTCGCCGGCGGATCTGGTGGAGGAGATTTGGGGCAGTGCTTTGTCGTAGTCAGGCGGGGGAAGGAAGAAGGGGGAGGCCGTCCAGGTGAAGGGTAACTGGCTGGGGCTGAGCTCGGAGATCGGAGCTGCTGTGGTGTGGTCGGCTGAGGGGTGGAAGGTGATGATGATAGAGAGAGAGAGAGGGAGAGATATAATGAGATGAGAGAGAGAGAAATGTGAGAGTGAGGGAGCGAGTGAGAGAGATGGTGAAGGGAGAGGGGAGTTGGCTGTGGGTGATGAAGGAGAGAGAGAAAGAGAGAGGGGGAAGAGAAATAATAGAGGGGAGAGAGTGTGAGAGTGACAGAGAGAGAAAAAGAAGAGAGAGACTATAGGGAGTGGGACACGAGGGAGAGGAGTGCGGGAATTAGGGAGGAAATTATGGGAGGTAGGGTAGGGGTTTGAGGTGAGAGATAATGAGAGAGAGAGAGAGAGACTGATTAGAGAGGAAAACACATGGAAAATGTCAAATAACAAATTGACTGTCGTGCTGATCACCTGACAGCTACAAATAACGGTAGGGGATAAGGGGTGCAAGCTAAAAATTTAATACAAGATAATTAATAATATAAATAATAATAATAATAATAAATAACCAAATGTTAATTTAAAAGTCTTTACCGTAACAATTAAAATTTATAATTAGCAAAACCTTTAAAATAAATGTAAAATTGTATTTTAAATCATAGAAAATTCTAGAAAAATAGAGAAAAATACAAATACTCTTTTTTAAAATAAAATTTAATATCTAAATACCAAAAAAATTATTTAAACTAGTATTGAAAATTTATGGTCATTACATAAGAGGTGTAGTGTTAACATGACAGGAGTTTTGTTATGTGACAGGAGTTTTGTTATAAGTTGAACAACTTTGTGGACCTATCATCCCATTAAAAAAGATTGATAAGTTGACTGTCAGAGGTATAGTTTTAACATGATAGGAATTTTGTTGTGATTTGAATAACTTTGTGGACCTATCATCCTATTGGAGAGGATTGGTAAGTTGATTGTCAGAGGTGTAATATTAACGTGATAGAGATTTTGTCATCAGAAAAGTTTGTCATATTAAGAATGAAATAAACTGAAGTTATACTCTTTGAGGATGATGATTATCAGAAGTGTAATTTTAACTTGATGATGTGAAAGATTTAAAACTCTTAATCCCGTGGATTCCAAGCAACCAACCCCAGTCTAAGTGAGCTCAGTTTCTCTTTTTAGACTCAGCTGAAGGGAGGAAAGGTTGTCCCATGATTCTTTATGGGTAATATTTCTTGAGAAATTTCCTGTTGATTGGCATAATGAGCCTATCGCCTTTTTGATTAATGAGACGGTAGGCTCCATTTGAGTAGACTGACTCTACCTCGAAGGGTCTTTCCCATTTGGGATTGAACTTCCCTTTCGTCTTGTGCGTCATGACCATGGGTCGTCTGATTGCTAAGACAAGATCGCATTTTTTAAAGGTTATTTCTTTGACCTTTTTGTTGTAGGCTTTTGAGATTTAAGATTTATATACATTGATCTGTTATTGAGCATGAAGACGCTTATCATCCAACGCTTCTAGTTCTTGAAGGCGTAGTTGATGACGATCCTCATCTGTCATCCTAGTTGCATGGGCAACTCTCAAGGATGAGATCTGAATTTCTAATGGTAGTACAACCTCGCAGCCATAAACCAAAGAGAAGGGAGTAGCTTTTGTCGGGGTCCTCATCGTTATGTGGTTGATGCGGCATAAACATGTACCAAAAAGGTTGCAAGTGCACAACCGTGTCAAGTTATAGTATAAAGATACCGATCCCACGAGGAAGATGTTTTTGTAGGAGAAAATATAAAATCGGTTCTTATGTTGTGTGCGTGACAAATAGGAGTGATGAGTGAATGTGATTGTGGAGAGATAATGAGAGTGATAGTGTGTAGATCAATGTGTTTGAGAATAAATGTGATCAATAAGGCAAGAAAGAAGAATGAATAAAATTGAGAAACAAATCAAAAATAAAATTCAAGAATAAAAGAAAATGCAAGAAATTAAAGATGGTGGATTCAATTATAGATATGAGTAATCTAAAATTGAACCCACTTCTTAGAAAAGGGTGATTCCCTAGAGGGTTCTAGCCTAAAGGCGAATCAAACAAAATAAAAATAAACAAAAAGAAAAACTAAACCCAAGAGGGTTCTAACCTCAAGGTGAATAGTGCAAGAAATTAAAATCTAACTACAAAATAAATTACAAAATCTAAACTACAGAATAAATTGCAAGAAATAAATTGCAAGAATTAAATGCAAGAAAATAAATCTACTCTATAAGCATGAAATAAATCTAAGGCAAAAGGGTTCTAGCCTCTTGGCTATTTAAAAAGAAAAGAAAATCTAACTATAAGTATAGAAATAAATCTAGACTAATAAGAAATAAAAAAGAAATAAAAGAGAAAAAGAAAAGAAATGCAAACCTCTAAACAATTCTTCATCTCCATCTTCGTCATCCAACAAAGAGAAGAAATATTTAAAGTGGTGAAAAAATTATTATTATTAATTGTAACAAAAAGTTATAAATTTAGAAGGCATTCTCAATTAAGAGTAGCCCTTCTCTCCAAAAGGAGTTACAAAAATTTTCACACCCCTAACCCCTTACTCTCTACCCCTATTTATAATAAACATCAATGAATGTGAGCCCTTAGATTGAAATCTTATCCAAAACCATAAAAAATCAGCCCTTAATTCGTAATAGAATTGTCAGTATCGATGCCAGCATCGATACTGGCATCGATGCCTGCATCGATGCCAGCATTGATGCTGGTATCGATGCCCTATCAAAATTTTGCTTTCACGGATGGCTTCATCTCGTCGAGATTGGTGATTTTCATATATTATATGATAAATTCTGCCTTCCGGATTGAGAGATATCGTCGTTTCTTTACGGCCAACCATCTTGAATACATTTTTTTCATATTTAATTTTTTTATTTTCTCCGGCTTCTACAGGCTACTCGGCTTGATTCTGGGCTTTGGCTTTTCGGCTCTTGCTTGTGTTCTTCATTTAATTCATGGGTTTTTGTCGAGAGATGGGATTTTGAGCTTTATTCTTCATTAACTTGTAATTAAAGATAAAAATAATTATTAGTGGTATATTTATTTATATAAAATAGATAATGAGGGTATAAAATTGTAATAAAATATGATTATCAAATACCCCCACACCTAAACTTTTGCTAGTCCTCTAGCAAACAAAATAAAATGAAAGAAAACCTAACTCATTTTCGCAGGAATCGCGGTTGTATTTAGCGCATACAACAAGCCTTTCAACCCCTAGATTACCCTAGTGGACGAGTTGTAGTCTCGTGAGGGTTTGTAGTGAATATACCCACAAAATTCGGTCAACTTGCCAAATTAAAGAAGTTAGTAAATAACTAATTTTACTTGATAATTAAAGCTAGTTATTACTCAAGAAAACATTTTTATATATAACTCTAAGGTATATTTCCTAGAAAATCTTCTCATTATAGCAATACAAAACCAAGTCAAACTTAGAAATTTAATTTAAAAGTTTTGAAAAGAACATGCTAACTCTTTGTTTAAAATAGTATTCAAGTTGCTTGATCTAAAATATTTTCCAAGATCATATATACAAATATAACTATATATAAAACATTTATTAGTATTTTTATTTTTATTTTTATTTTTATATTATTTTTAACTCTTTCTCCCTTGGTGATTTTTTTCTACTTTAACGGGCTTTCTAAGTGACCATTTAACGAGTTTTGGACCAATGGATCCTAACCCAATTGGGCTTAGATCATTAAGTATAAAAATGCTCATTGGGCTTAATTACTCGATCAACTTAGGCTTTATAAGATAGAATCACCTTGAATTTAAGAGATTTTTTTTGTGCCTATTTTTCGCACTCTTCTTTTGTAATTTTTTTTATGTATATATATTCTACAAAATATGTAAGTCAAGCCACTTTAAAAATTTATTTTTAACTCTAAGCTAAGTATGCATTCCATTATTTTAAATAAAGATCTAAGTTAAGGCTTAAGTAAAGTATACTACTTTGAAAATCATTTCTTAAAAACTTTATTTAGAGTTATCATAAAAGGTGAACTTGAGTAAATAACAGATTAGAAAATTTAAAATTCATCAAATAAATCAATTATTACATAACTCTATAAATTTGGCAAGTGACAATATTTTTATAATTTTTTTAAGGAAAAGGAAAAAAATGACAAAAATGCAACTAAAAATGTAAAATAAAGAGAAAAAATAAGTAATTCCCACCCCCACACCTAAATTTTGCATTGTCCTCAACGCAAACTCTATGATGCACAAAGTAAAGCAGATAAGAAGATAAATACTTATATTTGGTCGGCTGATAAAAATCTGCAATTACCTTTGGTCTGAGGAGGATGGAATCAAAAATTTATTCTTCTTTCTTTTTTTTCTTTTTCTTTTTTTTTTCTTTTTTTTTCTTCTTTTTTTCAACTGAATAAGAAACTCTCGAATGAGAGAAGAATAAATTCTTTTATTATTCTGAAATAAACAAAACAAATAATGTAGAATGAAGTGTTCAACACGAAGAGCTCGTATTCTATATTGAATCCTACCTTATTGTTGAAAATTCTTCCCCGAATTTTAAATAAATTCAGAATGATATAATCAATAATGTGAAATTTTAAGCATTTCGGGGTGTTCAATAATTCTTGCAACAAAGTAAGGTAGGTATTATTGGTGTTATGCATTTTGTATTTCTTAATGAACTCAGACTCTTGTACTGTGAAGTTTTGTTTTCTAACAACCAATTCTTCTGTAGAGTTCTGAAATTCGGTTGTTGATTATTCTCCAAGAATCTAAGTTCATCAATAAAGAGTTCTTCAAAATTTTATTCAAAGCAACAAATGTTTAACATAATTTCATTATTCTCAAGGACCTGATCTGCTTCTTCTAAAAACTCTAACTCTTCATCAAAAATTTCCTCAAAACTCAAATCAGACTCTTCTTCTTCTTCTTCTTCTTCTGATCTTTCCTGAATGTAATTTATTTCTAGAGGCTGATTATTTGGCTGGTCCCCTGGATTAAAAAATGTTAAGATCAGCAGTCAAATTCCCAAAGGACAGCTTCATTTGACCAGTTCTACAGTTGATGAGAGCATTAGAAGTGGCTAAGAAAGGTCGTCCTAAGATGACATGTGTCTGTCATTTGGGATTGGAAACAGGCTGTGTTTCCAAGACTACAAAATCTACTGAAAAAATAAAATCTCTAACCTTAATTAGAACATCCTCTAACTCACCCATAGGGACCTTAACAGATCTATCAGCCAACTGTAAGGTGCATTTGGTTGGGTTCAGTACACCTAGACCCAATTGCTGGTAGACTGAATATGGAAGCAAATTGACACTGGCCCCTAAGTCCAAAAGTGCAAAGTATGGGATTTGATAGTATTTCACTGATATTGGCGGCTAAAAAGACTTTCTTTGGAACATTTATTCTCCTCTTCTTAGTGCATAATTCTTTTAAAAATTTAGCATAAGATGGAATTTGTTCAATTACATCTAAGAGAGGAATATTGACCTTAACCTGCTTGAATGTTTCTAGGATCTTCTCCTCTTGAGGGGAGTGTTTCCTAAGCCTGAGTCTATCTGGAAAAGGAGCAACTGGTCTAAACCTATCAAAAGCATGCTCAAGTTCTTGTTCAGGTTCTTGGTCATCTGAGGAGGGTAATTGTTGAATAAATTTATCAGAAGGAGAAGGAGAAGGAATTTGTACTGGATCAAAAGTTTGACTTGGGGGAGTTCTCACTTGATTATCGACCTGTCTACCTGACCGAAGTGAAAGGATTGCATTCACTTGAGCTTCATAGGATGAACTACATCCTATATCCTTAGGGTTGACCACGGGTTGACTCAGAAATTTTCCTTTCTCTCTTTCACTCACGGCACTAGCTAGTTGACCAAGTTGGGATTCTAATCTTGCTATAGCTTGAGTGTTGGAGTTGAGCATTTGTCCGGTTGATTGCATAAAGGAATTCAGAGTGCTGGACGTTTGAGTCAACATATTCATGGTTTGAGTGGAGGCCTTAATTATGGTTTCCAAACCCTTTTCCAAGACATTAAGACGTTTATCCTGATCTGGATTGTGAGGAGTCTGAATTACAGCCTGATGAAGAGGAGACTGATTTTGATACGACAGATTGGGTTGTTGAAATTGTGGATTGAAAGGAACTGTGTTTCCCCTAGGAAATTGTTGGGTTGAAGCAGGAGTGAAGTTTTGAGTTCCAGGAGAATTTCTTTGATTCCATGCAAAGTTGGGATGATTTCTCCAACCTGGATTGTAGGTTGGAGAAAATGGATCATTTCTTGGGCGTTGGAATGCAGCGTTCATCTATCCTAATGGCTGATTATTTCCTAGGAGAGGGCATTCCTCTGAAATGTGGGTAGGAGACTGACAATTATGACATCCTTGGGCAGAAACATGATTTATTTGAGCTGGAGCTCGTTCCTTAACTTCTAAAGCTTCTAACCTCCGCAGAATAGTCGCTATCTTCGCTTCAGAAGCAATGTTTGACTCCAAGGAAGGACCACTAGACTTAGAATTGAGGACTGATGAAACTCTGTCATCACAGTGTTCCCACTGCATTGTTTTCTCGGATAAACTCTCTAGAAATTCCCAAGCTTCATCTGCGTTTTTCCTTATAAAATCTTCCTGACACATCGATTCTAAAGATGTTTTTGAAGAATAGTCCAATCCTTCAAATATGACTTGGCATAATCGCCATTTTTCTAGACCATGATGAGGACATTGGATAAAAAGATCTTTGAATCGGTCAAAATATTTCCAGAATGGCTCTCCCGGGATAATTTTAAAGTTTTGAATGCTGTTCCTTAGCTTTACCGTTTTGTGAATAGGGAAAAAATTTCTTAAAAAAAACGGTGACAAATTCATCCCAAGTTGAGATGGAATTTTTCGGTAAGCTGTACAGCCATTTTTTAGCTTTATCCTTAAGAGCAAATGGAATAAATCTAAGCTTAATCACATCTTTGGTTAATTCTCTTATTTTAATCATAATACACACTTCCTCAAATTCCGAAATAAAAATATATGCATCTTCTGTTTCATTTCCAAGGAATTTGGGAAGCATGTTTATGTAATGCGGTCTAAGCTCAAAATTTTCTCCATTTGCTTCGGGGAGCCTTATGCAAGATGGAATTACATTTCTGGTGGGGTAACACATATCTTGAAGAACGGGTTGATTTGCTATTTCTTGGATTGGTTCAACACGAATTAAACGATGAGAATTATCCCTAACCCAAGTTTGCATACACCAAAACAACTTCTTTTTATAATTTTTTTTTCTAAAGAAAGAAAGAAAATTAGTTTTTTTTATGAGAAGAAAAGAAAAATCTTAACTAAAACAAAATCAAAGCAATCACTTTTAAATCACTCTAATTCTAGGGTTAGCCTAACTCAACTAGACCAGCTCCTAACCAAAAATTCCTACAGTGAAAAGATCAAAGTTTTACCCAGGTAGTTAGCCAGGTAAGGATAGTACTAGAGGGTGATCAAAGATTAATTAAGTACCTCTTTCCTTGCGGAGCGCTTTACGCAACCGCTAAACCTTACCTTGGACACCAACTAATCTGAGAAAACTTAAACCGGTTCACTTAAGGATTTCTTGTTCCTTATTGAGCTCATGTCCTTAAGGGCCAACGTCTAAAGAGTTTTAGAAGGCTTGAGTTTGTGAAGTGAGGAATTAGTGATTTGTGGGCTAAGGAAAGGGTGATGAAATCCCTTACCTTATCTTGATTAGGGGTTTTGCCCTTAAGAATGTTTTAAGTGTGTACCAAATCAAGTGCTACAATCACTTTGGTGAATTCCTACACTATATGAATGCAACCCTAGAAATTAAAAGCGAATAAAAAGGTTGAAAAAAAAATCTTTATATTTTTTTATTAGGGTTAACATTCAAACAACTATGAGAAGGGGGAACATTGTTTGAGTTTATTATCTTGTTAGTTAATGTTCAAGTGAAAGATGGATTTTATTTTGGTCAACAATTTTTTTTTTTAAATCCTAATTATCTCTAATTGTGAAGCTAACTACAAGGGTGGAATTGAAAATGCTAGAAAGAAGACTTACCCGAAAGCAAATCTTCAAATCCAAGTTCTCCAATCCGCGATCTTCAAGCTCCAAGCGTTTCCTTCACAATAAACACAAAAGTTAAAGAACCAAAATAATTAAAACCTACTTAAGCACCTTCCCCAGCAACGGCGCCAAAAACTTGATGCGGCATAAACATGTACCAAAAAGGTTGCAAGTGCACAACCGTGTCAAGTTATAGTATTTAAGATATCGATCCCACGAGGAAGGTGTTTTGTAGGAGAAAATATAAAATCGGCTCTTATGTTGTGTGCATGACAAATAGGAGGGATGAGTGAATGTGATTATGAAGAGATTGAGATAGTGAAAGTGGTGTGTAAATAGGTGCAAAATCCCTAGAGGGTTCTAACCTAAAGGTGAATCAAACAAAATAAAAATAAACAAAAAGAAAAACTAAACCCAAGAGGGTTCTAGCCTCAAGGTGAATAGTATAAAAAATTAAAATCTAACTACAAAATAAATTACAAAATCTAAACTACAGAATAAATTGCAAGAATTAAATACAAGAAAATAAATCTACTCTATAAGCATAAAATAAATCTAAGGCAATAGGGTTCTAGCCTCTTGGCTATTTAACAAGAAAATAAAATCTAACTATAAGCATAGAAATAAATCTAAACTAATAAGCAATAAAAAAGAAATAAAAGAGAAAAAAAAAAAGAAATGCAAACCTCTAAACAATTCTTCATCTCCATCTTCATCATCCAACAAAGAGAAGAAATATTTAAAGTGGTAAAAAAATTATTATTATTAACTGTAACAAAAAGTTATAAATTTGGAAGGCCTTCTCAATTAAGAGTAGCCCTCCTCTCCAAAAGGAGTTACAAAATTTTTCACACCCCTAACCCCTCACTCTCTACCCCTATTTATAGTAAACATCAATGAATGTGAGCCCTTGGATTGAAATCTTATCCAAAACCATCAAAAATCAGCCCTTAGTTCGTAACAGAATTGTCAGTATCGATGCCAGCATCGATACTGGCATTGATGCCTACATCGATGCCAGCATCGATGCTGGTATCGATGCCCTATCAAAATTTTGCTTTCACGGATGGCTTCGTCTCGTCGAGATAGGCGATTTTTATATATTATATGTTAAATTCTGCCTTCCGGATTGAGAGATATCGTCGTTTCTTTACGGCCAACCATCTTGAATACATTTTTTTTCATATTTGATTTTTTTATTTTCTCCGGCTTCTACAGGCTACTCGGATTGATTCTGGGCTTTGGCTTTTTGGCTCTTGCTTGTGTTCTTCATTTAATTCATGGGTTTTTGTCAAGAGATGGGATTTTGAGCTTTATTCTTCATTAACATGCAATTAATGATAAAAACAATTATTAGTGGTATATTTATTTATATAAAATAGATAATGAGGGTATAGAATTATAATAAAATGTGATTATCAGTGGTAGGCCCATAGACATTCGCCGAGTCGTTCATCCCAGTCGCGTCGGCTTTTGGAGATGAACTTCTTGAGAAGCTTCATGATTGTCTTGTTAAAAGCTTCTGCAAGGCCATTAGCTGGCGGATAATATGTTGTTGACGCAATACTTTGGATTCTAAACTTATTGCAGAATCTCTAAAAATAGTAGCTGACAAATTGGGTTCTATTATCATGAACTATTCGTTTGGGTATGCCAAAGCGGTAGATGACATGGTGTTTGATGAACTTGACCATGTCCGAAGCCTTGAATTCTTTCAAAAGAAATGCTTCTGCCCATTTCAAGGAGTAATTGGTTATTGCCAAGATAAACCGATACTCTTTGGATGTTGGAGGAAAAATGGGTCCAACAATATCCATTCCCCACATCTCTGTAGGCGTATAAAATTGCCTATAGGTCCCTTAGCACAGCTCGACGCCGATTTAACAAACGGAC
>NC_033795.1:71066213-71105753 GCF_001876935.1 Asparagus officinalis | reverse complement strand
TATATATATATATATATATACATTGAATTGATCTCAAATCAATTCCTAGCATACTCAAACTTCATAATATTTTATTTATAAATATATAACATATTTATTCTTATTTATCACAAAATATTTGAATTTTTGGGGTTTTACACTTTATCTAGCTTGTTTATGCTTAATTTGTCATATTTATTTTGCTAGATTAAATTGAGTTTAGACTTGTTTTGATTTATCTCTTTGTTCACACACAACTTATTGAGCTTATTGTATTTACATTCATAGTACTATTTGGGGTGTGAGATTGTGGCATTAAGTGTGAGCCTACATTGAGTTCTCATCTATTGTAGAGAACAAATTTGTTGTATTCGTGCCTAATTGTGAGTGTGATCTCGTGGAGATCAATTGTGTAGTTGTGAAGTTTTTGGTTAGCTAGAAAACCGTATTGTGAGGTGTAAACATTATTCGGGTGAGCGTAGAAAACCCGGTTGTGATAGTGGAGATCTCTTCGAGGTGAGGAGCGGAGACGTAGGTCATGGGGACCGAACTTCGTGAACATATCGTGTGTTTGAGTTTGCATTGCCGCACTTATTTTTGTTCATCTTATTGTGCCTTTGTCTCTTTGTTTATACTGCTCACTATCTAGTTTAGATTGTTTACCCTTAGTTAGTTTCATATCCTTCATATATCTCATTGTATATCTCATTGTTAGGATATTGCCATTTGTTCATATTGTATATTCTTGCTCATAACATATTGTATATCTATCTTGCAAGAATAATTTATTAATAAGTTTTAATTAGCATAAAATTGGATTAGATTAGCATAAGACCCTAATCACCCCCTTCTAGGGTCTAACAATTGTCCCAATGAATAACACTTTAAAATGAAATCTCAATTCCATTTTCCCAATAAATAACACCATAAAATAAAATCCCAAAAATTATGCTCACTTATCCAATACACGCAACCAAAACCCCCTCTAAAGCATATGAATGGCACTTCCAGAGAGGGTTATCGTTGTGTAATTTGGGATAAGTAGGATAATTTTTGGGACTTTAATTTATGATGTTAATTTATGGGATATAGGATTGGATTATACTTTAAAGTGTTATTCATGTAGACGATGAGATGGACAATTATTCCCTACTTTTTTAAAATTTATTGCAACTTCTATAACAAATTTTTTGGTCCAACACACAAAATTAACTGGCCATTCTTAAAATTGGGAACAATCATGAAGAAGTAGGGGATAATTTTTAAGCACTAATTTATTAAATATGCTAATTATAGGTTATTGTCTTATAATGATATAGTATATCTTAATTTATATATAATATATCTATTATATTATATTATAAAATTCTATTTAAGTAAGATAATAAAATTTATATATAGTTATTATAATAACATTTAATAAATATTCTATTATATAACGATGTTCTTCCATTAAAAAAATATGAGCTGAGGATTCAATGTTCGTATCTTCTCACCCTTCGTCCTAATCTTCGGAGGTGATTTTAAGAAACACGGAGAGATTTTGAGATCGTCTGGAGTTAGGAGAGTACAGATCCTAAGTGTGGAAGAAGAAGCCTGCTGATGAGGTGAATTGCTAAGCTCAGAATCTGATCTTTTCATCAGTCCGGCTACAGAACAGGAGACATCAGGGCATCAGAATCATCCGTCAGTCTGAGTAATCCGCTCCTTTCAAATTCATTTGCGGATGCATGCTGAAAATAATATGAATTTGATTTGTGTTGAAAAATCGGCTATAATGACTGATATATACTACAAGGAAAATCGATTTCGATTTCTCTTAATGCTCAAAAAAGTCATGTACGGAGAAGATGTTAATGATGTTCCATCGTCTGAAAATCTTAGTGTTCATATGCTAGGAAAATCTAGATGTTATGCGAAAATTCTGTTTCTGGTGAATGATGTGGATGCGGTGAATGAATCCATCTAATAGTGAGAATCACATACTGAGCTTGGAAAGAACCAGCAGGATATGGGAAAAACCTTTGCAAAGTTTTTATTTTCTCTAATCAGGAAAGCTGGAAAGGGATTATCTTTAAATTTGTTCCTTTTCCAAGCTATTACAGATTGTTTTCTCTCTGATGAATGGGAAAGAAAGAGAAGGATCTGGATTGCGTAGTCATGTGAGTTTGAATGTCAATTTAAATCTATGGAAAATTTAGTACAAAGCTATGGAGTAAAATTTCAATCCCGCAACGTTCTCTAAGTTAAACAAGGGTTTTCCTTTTGATTTTCATTCAGCAGGAAGAAGATGGAGAGAAGTCTTGGAGTCCTGTCGCTGTTTTTTGGTCAAGACCTTATGATGCTTAGCCATAGGATATTGGCAATGGATATGGAAATAGTGCAGGATTTGCTACCCTTATGTCGGCATCTTTGGGTGCAGTTTCCCAACTCGAGACTAAATTTATGGAGCTCAACTGGAATCAGTAAGATAGCTAGTCTTATTGGATATCCAATTGCTACTGATAAGCTCACAGTAACAAGAAAAAGATTGAATTATGCTAGAGTTTTGTTGGGAGTGCAATTGCCACTTAAGGAGCCTTTACCTGATGTTCTTGTTATTCGGGATCCTGATGGAAAATGTTATAATCAGAAGGTTGTATATGAATTTAAGCCCAAATGGTGCTCATTATGTAACATAGTTGGGCATGAGAATAATCAGTGTAGAAGAAATATCAGGAAGGAGTGGGTTCATGTTCAAAAGCTGTCAGAACAAGGGGTTATGCAGAACAAACAACAAAAAGATGTTGGAAATGATCAGGTTGAAAATGTTGTGCAAATTAACTGTGTATAGGAGAATGAGGAAGAAAGGATTGATTTTGGCAAAACTGTTACTGTGATTGAGCAGGCAAAACATGCACAGAAACATGCACAGCATGACAATTTTATATCTGGGCAGGAAGGATTGAGGTTTCAAACTCCTGGGAAATTGTTTGAACCTGAACATGCACAGAAACAGCTACAATAGGAAAGACACACTTCTGGGAACTCTGGAAAGGGTAGGTTGGATTTTTAAGCTTCTAGAGAAAAATCTGGACAACCTAAATCAAATGCTCTAGTATCTGGAAGGCTTTCACAGGAGAGTACTTCTCCCTCTGTCTTTGTATCTGGCTTCACAAATGTTACCAAAGGCAATGCAGCTAGGTGGGGATATGTAAAGGAATCAGGTGCTCTTCTAAATGTTTCTCAATTTTCTATCCTGGATCATCACAAGCAAGATTTTGATCCCTCTAATATTGATAGGGGGAGATTATCAAATAAATAATGCATCTTGCAATCTGGAATGTTAGAGAGTTTAATAAATCCTCTAAACATTTGATAGTAAAAAGATTTATTCAGGAGTATAAAATTGTTTTTCTAGCTCTATTGGAAACAAAGGTGTCTTCTGGGAATAAGATGGAAACTATAGCCAGGAAAGTAGCAAATGGTTGAAAATGGATATCTAACATTCATGTAGCTAATAATGCCAGGATATGGATTTTTTGGAATGATGATGTGACGCCCCTGGGTTCACGCGAGGCTGCAGTCCTCGGTGAAACCAAGAATGTCAAACCTGTCATGCACCACACCGTGCAATAACATGTTTCACCATCACAATTAACATCTCTCTAGTAGAGTCAACAACAGGTGTAGGTACAAAAGCAAGTAAAAGATAATACAAGAGATACTGATGAAATGAAAGAGATCAAAATAATATTTCATCATCCAACATATAGAAATACAAAGTCAATATCTGAAATGAATAAACTGGAGTTCTTATCAAATCTCAAATACAATAAGTCTGAGTAAAGGAAATAAGGCACACAGCCTTTACAACATCTAGAATAAAGTCCTCAAACATCTAAACAAAGTCTACAGTGGAGCTCCAAAATAAAACATATCTAAAAATAGTCAGCTGAACACTAAAGCGTGTCGCCTTCAACCTGCGACTCTCCGGGCTCCTGGCTCGTTACCTGAAAGGGGGAGGGACAACGAGCGTCAAAGCGCTAGCGAGCAACATCACAACCAACCCCAAGGGAAAGGGCTCGTTGTATACAGAAAATACAATTTATACATAATAATATAAAATCATTTGTCCTAACAACAATGGGTTTTGGTATTTAGGAATTTACAACACGAGCGTAGGTACGTCGAGCGAAATAATCCAAACAAGGAAACCCTCATGTATATACCTTGTATCTCAAATTATAAATCCCTAAATACTAAACCTGAGGTCTAATACAAGAAACAATAAATAAAACAAATACAAACCCGTCTCTACCGATAAATGAAATCATGACAAGGCCACCACAAGTGTCATGCAAACTCACATGAGTATCATGTCCGAAAACGATTAAGTGTCCAAAACATAGACTATATAAATTAAACGTCCAACCCATAGACTGCATGAAGTAAACGTCCAACTCATGGACTGAATATAACCGTTGTATCTCAAATTGTAAATCCCTAAATACTAAACCTGAGGTCTAATACAAGAAACAATAAATAAAACAAATACAAACCCGTCTCTACCGATAAATGAAATCATGACATGGCCACCACACGTGTCATGCAACTCACACGAGTGTTATGTCCGAAAATGATTAAGTGTCCAAAACATAGACTATATAAATTAAACGTCCAACCCATGGACTGAAAGTAACGAGTGTCCAACGCATGGACTGAATATAACCAATGTCCAACGCATGGACTAAATCTAACCAATGTCCAACGCATGGACTGAATATAACCAATGTCCAACGCATGGACTAAATCTAACCAATGTCCAATGCATGGACTGAATATAACCAATGTCCAACGCATGGACTAAATCTAACCAATGTCCAACGCATGGACTGAATATAACCAATGTCCAACGCATGGACTAAATCTCACCAATGTCCAACGTATGGACTGAATATAACCAATGTATGTCCAACGCGAGGACTGAGTGGAATGAATGTCCAACACGAGGACTGAATGGAATGAGCGTCCAACACGAGGACTAAAAAGTAATACATGTCCAACACGAGGACTGAAGAAAAATACGTGTCCAGCACATGGACCGAAATGATAAGTATCCAACACATGGATCAACAGTAAGATATGCCCAACACATGGACTATAAGTAAAGAGGTGCAATTGTCAAAGGTATATGTGGAAAGATATACATATCCTAAACTCGAACGTGTCTCGATGTACGGGTCTAAACTTGTGTCAAAAGTGTCAACTCACATGAATAGACAAGTCACTATCATTGCAATGTAGTGTCAGATAATCGAGGCGACCCCTCGGACGTATAAAATGCACAACCAACACGAATATATGCACAAACAGTGCGGCGGTCGACCGCAGAGACCCCTCCGGTCGACCGCTCACTGAGCCGAAACTCACTGGGCTCAGAACTGAGCGGCGGTCGACCGCAGAGGTCATGTCGGTCGACCGCTCAAATAGCAGAAACATTCTGCTGAAACTAACTCAGGGCGGTCGACCGCCGCGTCCATTGCGGTCGACCGCGAAGCTGACAGAAGCCCAGTTAGGGTTTCTGTCGGCTTCAAAACCCAAACAAACTTAACGATTTCCATTATAGCATAACTCTAACATTTATACCAAGTCATAGGATAGAGAACTACAAGTTTTAATCATTTAAAATCTAACAATTAGATTTCCAATAAGACAACAAAAGAAACATGATTTAGATGTCATTAAAGCAGTAAAACATGATTAATTCTTATTTAACCATTTTCAGATCTAGATCTCATAAAGACAAATTCGTGGGTGGGTTTTTAAACATCTGAAATACTTGAGCTATGCATCATATACCATAATGATTTATTACTTGTACCAAAAATACGATTTTAGGCCCAATAAAACCGGATTAAAACCCAAATCTAAGCATAAGGCAAAAAGGGGTGAAGTTGGGCGAGATGTTACTCGCCTCTGATGAGAACCAAGCCCTAGATCTGTAGGAGAATGATTCCTCTCGCTGAATCCACCAAGAATCTCGCGAAATTCCACCGTCCGAGCTAGGGTTTTGAGGGGAGAGAGAGAGGGGGGCTGAGGCTATTAGGGTTTGAAAGAGGGTTCTGAGAGCTTCAAAACGAGTATATATAAGTGGGGTAATAACCGGGTTTGGTATAAACAAAATCCGACCCAAAACAGAACTGGCAGAACCAGGTTCGCTGCGCGGTCGACCGCAGCGACCACGGCGGTCGACTGCCAGAACTGGCAGAACCAGGTTCGCTGCGCGGTCGACCGCAGCGACCACGGCGGTCGACTGCGCAGGTTCATGGGTCATTCTCAGACTGGGGTTCAGTAAAAAGGTTGTAACTTTCTCATCTGATCTTGGAATGAGGTGATCTAAGATTCGTTGGAAAGATCTTGAAGAGACCTACAACTTTGATCTTATACACTTTTCCATATTCTAAATGAATCAGTGTGCAAAACATAGAAACTCTCAACTGGTCAAAATTCTCAGATTCTCACTATTTGCCTATGTGCATGTTTTGTGTATTTACACTCATATATTCACAAATATACATTGAATTGATCTCAAATCAATTCTTATCATACTCAAATATCAAAATACATTATTTTCACTATATAACATATTTATAATTATTTATCACACTATATTCAAATTTTCGGGGTTTTACATTCTTCCCCCCTTAAAAGAATTTCGTCCTCGAAATTCGGAAATCATACGCATCTCGCAATATGAACTTCCAGATGAACATATAGAAATATTTATATCTAACGATCTAAAATGGTAATATTCCCGCTCGTACCCTAATCTAGTGGAACTAGTACATCGGCTGAAAAATCCAAACAAGGAACCCCCCATATATATACCATGTGTTCCAAAAAGATTAAGAATTAAGTAGAAATATTCACATTCTAGTGTTAAATGTAAATATAACCCAAGATGTAAACATAATATAAAACACATATCATAAAAATTAATTTACCTGTTCAAACAGGAGTGGGTAGTCGCGACGCATGTCCTCATCGTGCTCCCAAGAAACCTCCTCAACTCCTTTCCGGTTCCACTGAATTTTCACCAAGGGAAAAAAAATATACTGTTTCTAAATTTCTTGTCTTCTCTAGCAAGTATATAAGCTGAGATTTCAATCGTAGTCAAATCATCCTGAAGCTAAATCTCCGATGCGTTCAACACTCACTGCTGCTCTTCATCATGTAATTGTTTCATGAACATTGAAACATAAAACACTTTATGTACACTAGACATCGATGCTGGAAAGTCTAATCCATATGAAACAGCCCCAATAAGCTCCAAAATCCGGAACGGTCCAATATATCTCAGTTCAAGCTTTCTCCGCCTTCCGAATCGCTGAACGTCTTTTATAGACGATACTTTTAGCATAACTAACTCTTCAAATCTGAAACTCTAAATGTCCTCATTTCTTATCTGCATAGCTCTTTTGCTGACTCTGAGCAGCTAGAACCTGTTCTCTGATTTATGTTACTTTCTCAGTAATCTATCTCATAAGCTCTGGCCCAAGCATTAAAATATCCTCCTGCTCTACCCAATATATAGGCGATCTGCAAGGCCTCCCGTACGATGCTTCATACGGGGCCACACCAATTATCGCTTGATAACTGTTGTTATAAGAGAACTCTATCAGTGGAATATGATCCTTCCAGTTGCCTTGAAAGTAAATAACACAAGCTCGCAACATGTCCTCCAACATCTGATTTACTCTCTCCATCTTACCATCCATCTGTGGGTAGAATACACTACTGTAAGATAAATCTGTTGCCAAATGAATCCTGGAAATCCTTTCAAAAATGCGGAATGAACACTGAACCTCGATCCGATACCATCGTACCTGGAACTCTATGAAGTCGAACTATCTACCAAACAAATATCCTCGCATATGCCTAGGCGGTATAAATAGTCCTTACTGGAATGAAATGTGCTGACTTCATTAGTCTATCCATTATCACCCAAACAGAATCATTTTCTTCCTTCGACTTTGGCAACCCTACAATAAGGTTCATAAAAAGGTCCGCCCACTTCTATTTCGAAATGGAAAAAGATTAAAGTGTTCTTACCGGTCTCTAATGTTCCACCTTCACTTACTGACTGGTAAGATACTTAGCTATATACTCTGAAATCTTCCTACGCCTATCACTCCACCAAAAGTGTCTCTTTAAGTCCTTGTACATCTTAGAATTCATAGTCCTCAATAAACTCAATCCACCGTCGCTGTCTCTGGTTGAGTTCCTTCTGGGAGAAAAGATACTTCAAACTCTGGTGGTCGATGAACAACTTAAATTTGCACTCCATACAAGTAATGTCTCCATGACTTTAATGCAAATATCACTGCTGCTAACTCCAAGTCATGAGTGGAATAGTTCTGCTTATGCACTCTAAATTACCGTGAGACATATGTTACTAATCTCTGAGTTTGCATTGAAACGTCTCCTAAATCTGCCAATGATATATCTGTGTAGACCACAAATGTCCCGTCATTATTCGGAATAATCAAAACTGGCGCTGTGGACAACTTAGCCTTTAAGGTATCAAGGCCTCCTGGTACTCCATGCTCCAAACGAACTGTACACTCTTCTTCGTAAGGCATGTAAGTGGTGTCGAAATCTTCAAAAAGTCTAGGATGAACTTCCTGTAATAACCGGCTAACCCAAGAAGCTTCGAATCTCTGTCACCATCTTCGGCGATTCCAAAACAAGAATTGTTGTAAACTTAGCCGGATTCACTGCCATGCCCTCTCTGCTGTTGACGTGGCCGAGAAGTCTAACTTCTGAAAACCAAAACCCGTATTTGCTGAACTTGACATATAACTGATGCTCCTGAAGAGTCTGCAATGCTACTCGTATTCTGCCTCCGATCTCGAAAATATGAGAATCTCAAACTGGCCCATGAAGGGACGGAAAAATCCGGTTCATCATATTCATGAATACTACGGGTGCATAAGTTAACCCGAATGGCCCGACTAGAAACTCTAAAGATTCACATCGAATTAGGAAAAACGGCTTTGGGAAAATCCATCTCCCGAACCCGCAACTATGATAACCAAAACGAAGATCAAACTTCGAGAAATACTATGCTCTCTGCAACTAGTCAAACAAGTCATCAATCCTAGGTACTGAGTACCTATTCCGGATAGTGACCTTGTTCGACTCTCCAAAATAAATGCACAATTTCATATTACCGTCCTTCTTCTTCACGAAGAGGACCGATGCGGCCCACGGAGAATAACTCCTACAAATAAAACCTGAGCTGATAACTCGTCCAACTAGGTCTGAAGCTCCCTCATCTCAGCTGGTGTCATACGATAGGGTGCACGGGATATCGGGACTGTGCCCAGCTGCAACTCAATATAAATCTCAACCTCTCACACAGGAGGTAATTCAGGTATGTCCTGAAAGACATCCTGATAATCTGAGACGATTCTAGTCTCCAATAAATCAGAACTCTGATCCCGTCACATCCCCTCATCGATGAACGCCAGGAGTGACTCCGCAAAGCGAATGCCCTGAGAAGTGGCCACAATCATCTTAGACCTATTGGATGCTCGCACTCTGACTATCTTCATGAAGATAGTCAGAACTAATATGGCAGGATGACAACCAATCCATAACAAGAATAACATTAAACTCGGACACATGCAACACTATCAAATCTATAACAAACTCCGACTCACCTAGACTAATAATACACACCCTACAAATGCTCTCCAGAAGCGATACCCCACCTAAAGGGATGGAAAACCGATAATGGAATGTCTAGGGGCTGAGCTACGATTTGGAGTCTAGTCATAAAAGCATACGAAATGAAAGAACACGAAGCTCTAGAATCGAAAAGAATACGGGCGGGGAAAAGGATTTATGAGGGACGTACCCTCCATAACTGATCTGCTTGATCCATTATCATGCGGAACTACTGCATATACTCTACCGATGGATGAATACTTCTCTGTTGCTGGTGTTGGAGAATATGGGACAATCTGCCCCTGGGGAACCTCCTGAACTGCTAGAACATGCCCCTCAGTCTTCTGCTGCTGCTGATTCGGACCATTTCCCTTCTGATCTCTTGTTGGTGTACTGCTACACTCAAATGCCTGGTGCCCGACCTTGCGGCAGTTATAACAAACTCCCCGGAATTTACGCTGCTGACGAACTTTCTGATTCTGTTGGGATCCCTTCTTATGAGGGCCCTGCTGTTGCTGAGGTCCAGACCAAGGTCTCTTGTTCCTATCCTTGTCTCCGGGGTGCCCTTTCTTGTTCTTCTGAAACTTAGTCGTCCTATTTTCTTGAGAAATGACTTTTCTAGCTACTGATGGTGGTGGTGCAATATGATTCGCCACAAGCTCCTCAATTACTATCATCCGGGCAATAAGGGGAGCCATGATGTCCACCAAATACTGAGGAGCCTGCTATGGCTCGGGTGGAGTCTGCCGAGGCTCGGATTGAGCCGGCTGCTGCTCAGATGGAGTCTGCTGCGACTCTGCCTGCCCAGCTCTCCGAGTACGAGGCCTACGACGTCCTGTCATCTTTCTGATCATAAGAAAATAAGAGTTGTGAGCCAAAATAGACGTCTATAAATAGCGTATCATGACACAATTTTCACATCATATAGTATTTGCACAACTGTTTGAATTTATACAAAATTAGTTGTCATAAAAAAAATTCTCAAATTTTGAGATATACGCATATATCGTCCTCACTCATACTAGGAAATTCTTATCGGACCCTATACATGAATCCTAAGAAACTCTATCCTAGCTCCACGACTCGACACAGGATGATCCTAAGGATACTGGAACTAGAGCTCTGATACCAACTCTGACGCCCCTGGGTTCACACAAAGCTGCAGTCCAAGGTGAAACCAGGAATGTCAAACCTGCCATGTACCACACCGTGCAATAACATGTTTCACCATCACAATTAACATCTATCTAGTAGAATCAATAACAGGTGTAGGTACACAACAGGTGTAGGTACAAAAGCAAGTAATAGATAATGCAAGAGGTACTGATGAAATGAAAGAGATCAAAATGATATTTCATCATCCAACATATAGAAATACAAAGTCAATATCTGAAATGAATAAACTGGAGTTCTTATCAAATCTCAAATACAATAAGTCTGAGTAAAGGAAATAAGGCACACAGCCTTTACAACATCTAGAATAAAGTCCTCAAACATCTAAACAAAGTCTACAGTGGAGCTCCAAAATAAAACATATCTAAAAATAGTCAGCTGAACAATAAAGCGGGTCGCCTTCAACCTGCGACTCTCCGGGCTCCTGGCTCGTTACCTGAAAGGGGGAGGGACAACGAGCGTCAAAGCGCTAGCGAGCAACATCACAACCAACCCCAAGGGAAAGGGCTCGTTGTATACAGAAAATACAATTAATACATAATAATATAAAATCATTTGTCCTAACAACAATGGGTTTTGGTATTTAGGAAATTACAACACGAGCGTAGGTACGTCGAGCGAAATAATCCAAACAAGGAAACCCTCATGTATATACCTTGTATCTCAAATTGTAAATCCCTAAATACTAAACCTGAGGTCTAATACAAGAAACAATAAATAAAACAAATACAAACCCGTCTCTACCGATAAATGAAATCATGACAAGGCCACCACAAGTGTCATGCAAACTCACATGAGTATCATGTCCGAAAACGATTAAGTGTCCAAAACATAGACTATATAAATTAAACGTCCAACCCATAGACTGCATGAAGTAAACGTCCAACTCATGGACTGAATATAACCGTTGTCCAACGCATGGACCGGATGTGACCGTTGTCCAACGCATGGACCGGATGTGACCGTTGTCCAACGCATGGACCGGATGGTAATGCATATCCAGCACGAGGATTAAATAGCAATGCATGTCCAACACGAGGACTAAGTAAAATGAATATCCAACACGAGGACTGAATGGAATGAGCGTCCAACACGAGGACTAAAAAGTAATACATGTAGACTGTAAGTGTCGATGATATATTACATACACAAAAGATACACATAGACTCATGTCACACGTGCCTCGGTCGACCGCCGCGTCCATTGCGGTCGACCGCGAAGCTGACAGAAGCCCAGTTAGGGTTTCTGTCGGCTTCAAAACCCAAACAAACTTAACGATTTCCATTATAGCATAACTCTAACATTTATACCAAGTCATAGGATAGAGAACTACAAGTTTTAATCATTTAAAATCTAACAATTAGATTTCCAATAAGACAACAAAAGAAACATGATTTAGATGTCATTAAAGCAGTAAAACATGATTAATTCTTATTTAACCATTTTCAGATCTAGATCTCATAAAGACAAATTCGTGGGTGGGTTTTTAAACATCTGAAATACTTGAGCTATGCATCATATACCATAATGATTTATTACTTGTACCAAAAATACGATTTTAGGCCCAATAAAACCGGATTAAAACCCAAATCTAAGCATAAGGCAAAAAGGGGTGAAGTTGGGCGAGATGTTACTCGCCTCTGATGAGAACCAAGCCCTAGATCTGTAGGAGAATGATTCCTCTCGCTGAATCCACCAAGAATCTCGCGAAATTCCACCGAAAATCCTTCGAAACGCCCAAAAATGCCACAAACCGAGCTAGGGTTTTGAGAGGAGAGAGAGAAGGGGGCTGAGGCTATTAGGGTTCAATAGAGGGTTCTGAGAGCTTCAAAACGAGTATATATACTTAGGGTAGCAATAAAACCCGACCCGAAACAGAACTGGCAGAACCAGGTTCGCTGCGCGGTCGACCGCAGCGACCACGGCGGTCGACTGCGCAGGTTCCTGGGTCATTCTCAGACTGGGGTTCAGTAAAAAGGTTGTAACTTTCTCATGTGATCTTGGAATGAGGTGATCTAAGATTCGTTGGAAAGATCTTGAAGAGACCTACAACTTTGATCTTATACACTTTTCCATATTCTAAATGAATCAGTGTGCAAAACATAGAAACTCTCAACTGGTCAAAATTCTCAGATTCTCACTATTTGCCTATGTGCATGTTTTGTGTATTTACACTCATTACATTGAATTGATCTCAAATCAATTCTTATCATACTCAAATATCAAAATACATTATTTTCACTATATAACATATTTATAATTATTTATCACACTATATTCAAATTTTCGGGGTTTTACAGATGAGCTTCTTAAGGTTCAAAGCATTGATGCTTCAGATCAATATATCACATGCTCCATAGAATCAAAGGATGGGAGGCTTTCTAGTTTAATTACTATTGTCTATGCTCTTAATCAAGTGGAAGGGAGAAGAAACTTGTGACACAACCTCTTGGATTTCAAACAGAGAGTTAGTTGTCCCTGGCTGGTAGGTGGGGATTTTAATGCTATAATTAGTAGTGAAGAGAGACTTGGAGGTGCACCAGTCACTGAGACTGATACTGAAGAATTCCAAGATTTTATCAATTCAAACCTTCTTTTGCATATAAAAACTATTGGATGTTTCTTTACATGGTGTAATAAGCAAGAGACAAGCTCAAGAATCTGGACTAGATTGGACAAGATACTTGTAAATGATGAATGGATTCAACAGTATACAACAAGCCAAGCTGAATTTTTGATGCCAGAATGTTCTGATCATTCTCCTGCTCTAATAACTATTGGTGATGAGATCTACGGGGGGAAAAGGCCTTTCAAATTTTTTAACATGTGGGCTAGGCACCCTGATTTTATTCCAGTTGTCAAATCAGTTTGGGATCAAAGCTTTATTGGGTATAATATGTACAGATTTCAAGCAAAGCTCAAGAAACTCAAGCCTGCACTTAAACAGCTGAATAAAAAACATTTTATGAACATCAGTGAGCAAGTTATCGGAGTTAAAGAGGAGCTGTTAAGCATTCAAAAACTGCTGAGTTCTAACCTATTCAATTCTGATTTGATTGGTAAAGAGAAAAATTGTGCTCATAAATACACAAAGTTACTAGATTGTGAGATTTCTTTCCTAAGACAGAAAGCAAATATTAAATGGGGGCTACATGGGGACAAACATTCTCAGTTTTTTCATTCTATTATGAAGGCAAGAAGGCATCATAGCAGGGTGATATCATTGTGTTCTGAAAGTGGCACCAGGATCTCTGATATGCAAGGGATAACTGCAAAATTCATTCAGTATTATGAGAAGCTCTTAGGCAGGGCAGTAACAACTCAGCAAATTGATCCTGATGTGATTTCTAAAGGACCTATTCTCTCTAAAAATCAAAGAAATACACTTAGCCTTCCTGTTTCAAGGGAGGAAATTAAGCAAGCTGTATACTCTATCTCTGAGGATAAAGTTCCTGGGCCTGATGGATTCAATTCCTCTATTTTCAAGGCAGCTTGGTGTATCACCAGCGAGGACCTCTTTCTTGCAGTGGAAGAATTTTTCAAATCTGGAAAATTGCTTGGTACGTTTAACACTACATACATAACTTTGGTTCCTAAAATCCAAAATCCAAATGCAGCATCTGATTATAGGCCTATTTCTTGTTGCAATGTGATTTATAAGATCATATCAAAAATTATTGCAAATAGAATTTAGAAAATAATGGGATGCTTGATTAGTGAAGCTCAAAGTGCTTTTGTTAAAGGAAGGCTTATCACAAGTAATATTTTACTAGCCCATGAGCTCATTAAGCACTATGGTAGGAAGCATACCTCTCCAAGAGCAGTTCTTAATATAGACCTGAGGAAGGCTTTCGACACAATTGACTGGAGGTTTCTTAAATCCATGCTTGAAGGACTGGGTTTCCCTAATAAAATGATAACATAGATAATGGAGTGTGTCACTACACCAAAATTCTCTATATCTCTCAATGGATCCTTACATGAGTACTTTAAAGGAGCTAGAGGGTTAAGACAAGGTGACCCCCTATCACCTTATCTTTTTGTGATTGATATGGAATATTTGTCAAGAAAATTAAGCACTCTCAAGGAGGACAAATCTTTCAAATTCCATCCTAAATGCTCTAGAATGAATATTACTCATTTGATCTTTGTAGATGATTTGCTTCTTTTTAGCAAGGCTGATCTGAATTCAATAATAAAATTGCACAATTGCCTGCAAGAATTTAGTCAAGTGTCTGGTTTGGAGGCCAATTCTAGCAAGTGCTCTGTTTTCCTGAATGGCATTGAATAAAGTTTGAAGGATCAAATATGCTCATATTTGAACTTTTCAGAAGGTTCCCTGCCTATGAGATATTTGGGTATGCCTTTGATATCAAAAAGATTATCGTGGATGGACTGTTCCCCTCTAATTAGTAAAATATCAGCTCAATTTCAAAACTGGCAACAGAATAAGAAGTTGTCTTATGCGGGGAGGCTTCAACTGATAAAATCAGTGATATTGGGTATTCAAAATTTCTGGACAAGCAGTTACATTTTGCCGAATAGAGTGCTTGAAAAAATTGGCAGCTTATGTTCAGACTTCCTTTGGGGAAAGAAAATTCACTTGCTTTCTTGGAGTGCAGTTTGTCAGGAAATGAAGAGAGGGGGATTGGGGCTTTATTCTGCAAAATGTTGGAATTATACAGTGGCAATCAAGCTGCTATGGATGATACATCTCAAACAAGATCTGCTTTGGATTAAGTGGGTCCATGGGAATTACCTACAGAATGCAACAATTTGGCAGGCTCAACAAAAAGTGAATGACTCTTGGATGTGGAAACAAATTCTTAGGGTGAGGGACATGATGTTAACAAATTTTGGTACTGCTGGAATTTGCCAGCAAATGATAACTGAATGTTGCAAAGGAGGAAAGCTTCGTATATCCTCTATCTACAAAGTTTTAAATCAAGCAGCACCTTCAGTTAGATGGACTGACACAGTCTGGGGGGATTACATTACCCCAAACATTCTTTTACTCTATGGCTAGCAAACCATTCCAGACTTTTGATGCAAGATAGGCTTTGTCGAATGAGATTATTGAGCAGCAACCTATGTGTTTTATGTACCAATAGTCAGCTGGAGACGTGCAAGCATTTGTTCTTTGAATGCCAGTTTTCTAGTGATGTCTGGAATAAGGCTATGAACTGGATGAACTTCTCTTGGAAATCTTGTGATTGGGATCAAATTACTGACTGGTATAGTTCCAGGCTTAAAGGAAAAGGTCTTACACAGAAAATGAAGAGAATGCTTCTCTCGACAACAGTATACTTCATATGGCAAGAGAGGAATTTGAGAATCTTTCAACGAAAAGCTAGGGGACCTAAAGTTCTATTCCGCTTCATCAAAGTCTCCATATACTCAAAAGTTCTGAATGAAAAACTTCCTTCACACTTGAAAGAGAAACTTGAAAAATTGTAAATCTTTTCTTTGTTTACTACCAGGATTCTTTAACTGGTGTTCTTGATGTAACACAAACTTACAAATTTGGAAGATGAATAAAGTTTTATTTCATTGACCAAAAAAAACATTATTATATATCATTATTACATATTGGTTAATAATATTTTATATATTATAATTTTAGTATTATATTATTATAATATTACTTTATATTATTTAGTATATATTTTGTTAGTTAGAATAAAAATATTTATGGTAGTTATAATATTAAATAATATTTTTTTACTATAATAAAAATTATAATAAATTACTATATATTAAAGTATGATAATATATATAATTAATATAATATATTGTGTTATTTAATAATGTTTTTTAATTAATAATATTTAACATATTAACAGTATATTATGATTATTATAAATATTATATTTTAATAAGGAGACATGTCATCAATTATTCTATTTAAATTATAGTAATTATCATAAAATAAAATATTATATTATATTTTTAATAATAATATAATATGTTAATTAAATAATATTATATTTATTTAAACAAAATATTATAATATTTGATTAAATATTATATTATTGAAATATTATATTAAATATATTATTTGTAAATTATATCAATTATTATATAATATATCATATTATTACAATATGTTATATTAAATTAATTAATAACATTAAATATAGTTATAATCAATTAGTAATTATAATATAATATATTATAGTTTAGTATAAAGTAAAATAATGTATTATTACATTATAATAACATATCAAATAATATACTAAACCAATTAGGTAAATTAATTTAGACTTAATTGATAGATAAATATTGTACTTTAATAAGGTGTGACATTATCAATTATCCTACATGAACTATCAAATCAAAGCTTCAAATTGTCTCATTATCCTAAATTGTCCCACTTTACACTACTTAAAATATCTCAAAGGGGGTGTTAGTCAATTGGGATATTTTCATGCAAAATGGGATAATTGTTAAAGTGGAATAATTTTTCACTAGTGGGATATTTAGCGGGATAAATAGGAACAATTTTTTGAAGCGAGATATTTTGATAAAATAACGTGTGATAATTTTTATAATCATAAAATATATATTTATGCATTTTAAAAATATAAATACTATTTATGTATTTTAAACTTACTATTATTGATTGATAGTTGCTTACAAGAATGTTCTTTACTATTAAATAACTTTTGGTTAGCCTATAAGATATTGATAATTATTATTATAATGATGGTCTAATGATGGTGATAACCATAATAGTAAAGAAGTAAAGAAAAAAAAAGAAATATAAAAAATAAAAAATAATAAAATAAATATGAGTTCTCTTTCTTTACCACCTAGTTCCAAGCTAAAAATTGGAATAATTTGAGAGACTATAACTCTTATTTTTGTATAGAAAAATAAAAAAAGTGGGATAATTTTGTATCATTATCCTAATTCTAGTTTTGTTAGAGTTCTACTTGATTAACACCGTAAAATTTTGTTCGAGTTTTAGTTCTATGTGACTAACACCTTAAAAATTTATCTCATAGATTATCCCAGTTCCAATTTTAAGTTCTAGGTGATTAACACCCCCAAAGGGATAAAATTATTTCATTAGAATAATTATCCCACTTAGGCCCAATTTGTCCCAACCAATAACCTCCCTAATAAGCGTCACATTGGCAATTTAGGAAGCAGATGACGTAATATTTCTAAAAAATAAATAGCCTTTTTCCTGTTAGAAGTAACATTTAATTTCTTTACTCAGTTACTTGCTAGTCTCTTCCCTGCAAATAAGCAATACCCTAATATCGTTAGATGCACAGAAGTATGGGATGCAAAAAGGGCCGGATCCACCTTGACTAAGAACTACTTCCGATACCCACCCAGTTCGACAAATTCACCTTGTCAACAAAATAAATAGGTGACCTTACTTATAAATCATGTGACCCCATTCCACTGCGCAACTTCCCACGAGAAAGCACCCAAGTAAAAAATAGAAAATTACATGAAAACCATCTTAATTTCGAGGGTTTCTCGGATAGCTCCTCTTAACTTTTAAGATGTCACAGAATCCCTCTTTAAGTTTTGAGATTTTTAGAAAAAAAAAACCTCCAACTTTTAATGATTGTCAAAAACCCTATTTTTCACTAGCAAAAATATTTCAATGTCTTAATTTTACCCACCCGCATGAAAGTTACGGTTAACGCCACTAAGGGTTTTTTTCTTGTGAAAATTGAAGGGGGGTTTCGGAGAACCCCAAAACTTAAGGAGAGTTTGTGATAGTATGGAAGTTAAAGCGGGTTATCCAAGAAACACCAAACTCAAGGGGATTTTTTCTAATATTTATCCACTAATGAATTCACCTTTTAATTCAAGTTCATAACCCGAGAATCCATCACTACTGGCGTTTTTTTGAGAAAGATGTATTTGATAGTGTTACTAATGAAAAATATGAAAACTTGTATGGGGCAAATTTTAAAGTTTTTTTAATATTAAATATATAATGACACCACTCATATCTAACCCAACTCAATCTTGTTTAGGAGTCAAGGAGGTCTAGGACAAGGAAGAGACTGGGGGAAAATAAGAGAATGATGAAGGATGTTGAGATATTGAAGGAGGAGAGGAGTGGAGAGGAGAATGGGGGTGAAAGGTAATTTGGTAAGTGCTTATCCATGATTACTAATAACTCAACCATGGTTAAGTGATCTAGATGATGACATAATGGAGAGACTAATTTCAAAATAGTTATAAATTTTGGTGATTACTTTCAAATCTCATTGGTTTTGAGGACTAATTTCAAAACTAAAGATTTGAGGGATGAATATCGAAATAACCCAATTAACGAAGAGTCTGTTTAGATGACGGTAAGTATAAGTATTATAAGTAAAAAGTGGATCTAAGAGGGAATTTCTAAAATTATGAAATAGAAAGTAGCGTAAATAATACTTTTGTTTGTTTGTTTCACACGTTCTTGAAAGTACGTAGTAGAAGTAGTACTTCTTCCATTTTATTTGCTTCTTTTGTTTGGTTAACAATTGAAATGTTATTTGGAAGTAACTAATACATACTACAAAGTATAAACCACAGTGAGCTTACTCTCTTTATTATACTTTAATCAATATTGTAACACTCAAATAAATATCATAGCACATTGGATTAACTTTTGATGATTTATAACAATATATAGTGCATTAACATGAATCTTTAATTTGGGGGAGAAAACAGCCTATTTCCATTTATGAAGGAACATATAGTGCATTAACATGAATCTTTGATTTGAAAAAAGATAGCCTGGGTGTCTTCCGTTTATTAAGGAATATAAAGCGCGGGTTCACAAATAAATCAAGTTAACAAATAACTCTTGACATGAATGTGATTCTTAAATTTAAGGGAGTCATGTGCAATAATGCATAGTGTAAATCAGGGACTGATGAGCACCAGTTCATCAAATCCCGCATTTCAAATCCCGCATTTCACTCTGTCCCCCACTTCACGTTTGGACCGGCAAAATGGTCAGATTGGTATATTTTGTAGAGGCTTGGTGACATGTTGGTATATTTTCTTTTAGTTTTGTCAGATTAGTATATTTTGTTGACTCCGGCATCATATAAGCCTTAAGTTTGGCCAAGTTACTGTTCCGGCCAGTACTGACTGGATTTCTTGCATAAAACCCCATCATTAAAAAATAAAGTTTTCAGTTAAGACACTCTGTTACATTATGTTTGGTTTTGACCTCACTAAGGAGGACCAGTTGAAAATAGACATGTACTGATCACATTGCATGTAATTTTCATGCTGCACATCCATGATTGATCTATGTCGTTTGATTGTATTGGTATATGTGACCATTGATGGGTCGAGTCACGATAAATGTGACGAAGGCCGCTTTGATCCTATATTGATATAGTCAATGGACGAGATTGTTCGGAAATACCTTTTCAGTGATAGCAATTTTTGAGCTCATAAGGTTATACACAATTTAAGGAATCATATGGTGCCCAAGTGGGAGATTGTTGGATTTAATCTAATAAATCTATTTGTGGGCACATATGATTAATCAATGTGTATTGCTATCTTTCAGGATAACCCACTAAAGTGATCAATTAAGTTGGGTTAATTTGGTATTTAAATGATCATGGGGTCATATGTGCAGATACCAGGTTGTAATTGTAATTTATTGAGGGGCTAAATTACAAAAGTACAACATCTATAAATAAGGGGTTATGGTCCCTAACCTAGGGTTACATTCTCTAATTCTCTACACCCCCATCTAGCTAGAGAAATTCGGATTTAGAGAAACCCTAAGGTTAGAAGATCCAAAACCCATCTCAAGGTTCATCCATGGATTCAGGTATAAGCTTCCGCTCTTTTGATTTTGTTAATCTCTTTGAATTAATCATGGCTATATGGTTTTAGATCTCAAGTTTTATGATGTAGATCTAACAAGTGGTATCAGAGCCACCTTGATTAATTCTTAGGGATTTAAGTTTTATTGGGTTTTTGATCTTAAATCTCTGGTTAAAGATTCAATTTTTGGGTTCGGATGAACAGTAATGTTCTCGGATGAACAGTAACGAATTTTTTTTTCGGATGAACAGTAAAGTATTTTTTTCGGGTGAACAGTAACTTTTGGGAATTTTTTGGATTTTTCTTTGATTTTTCCTTCAATTTTTTCCAATTCTGGATCTGTTTTGAAAATAAAAATCAAAGGTTTTTTGGGTTTGTCGGCGGCGGTTTCAATTTGAAACCCTAAGGGTTCATGGCGAAAATTAAGGAGGTGGTTACCTCAAACGAACCTCGCGTTCGTTCAATTTTAACCGAGCTTCGCGCTCAACGAACCTCGCGTTCGTTCTAAGGTGAACCTCGCGTTCAACTCAGGTGAGCGTCAAGCTCAATTTTAACGAACCTCGCGTTCGTTCTAAGGTGAACCTCGCGTTCAACTCAGGTGAGCGTCAAGCTCAATTTTTTTAACGAACCTCGCGTTCGTTCTTCAGACGAACCTCGCGTTCGTACTTCAGACGAACCTCGCGTTCGTACTTCAGACGAACCTCGCGTTCGTACTTCAGACGAACCTCGCGTTCGTACTTCAGACGAACCTCGCGTTCGTACTTCAGACGAACCTCGCGTTCGTACTTCAGACGAACCTCGCGTTCGTACTTCAGACGAACCTCGCGTTCGTGCTTCAGTCGAGCCTCGCGTTCGAACTTCAGACGAACCTCGCGTTCGTACTTCAGACGAACCTCGCGTTCGTACTTCAGTCGAACCTCGCGTTCATTTTTTAAACGAACCTCGCGTTCGTTCCCAAGTTGAACCTCGCGTTCTTTTATCAAACGAACCTCGCGTTCGTTCATTTTCAGACGAACCTCGCGTTCGTGCTTAAGTGAGTCTCGTACTCAATACAGTCGAACCTCGCGTTCGAAGTTAAGGGAACTTCGTGTTCATTATGGTTAAGCCTCGGCTTTTCATGGGTCCACTTTGGTATACTTAATTTATTCAATTAAGTTATGGGCCCTAATTAAGCTGTGAGACCCCAATTAAGTTTTTGGAAATTCAGTTGATTTAAATTAAAACTTTTTAATTTAAATCTAATTTGGTTTTTAATCAATTATTTAATTCAAATATTATGACACTAAGGTATTAAGGTTGTCTCTCACTCCAATTGATTAATTGAAACAAGAAGTTGCCAAAGTAACCTCTCTTGTGTAGATTGTTCATGAGGAATGTGAGATGTTTGTGTGTATGCTTTCGTGTAAATATTTAATCGGCCCAAAGGAAGGTTAATATTTATTTAGACTGTATACACATCTGCGATGATAAGCGTGTGACAATTATAAGGTTTACATGTGAATAATGAATCGATCCAAAGATAGTTTCATTATTTGACATGAGTTATTGTCAATGTTTGATCATTGCAACAAGGTATCACTTACAAGTTAATATTACTGTCCAAAGACTTGATATTAATGTTGTGCCGGTATCTT
This sequence comes from Asparagus officinalis, assembly GCF_001876935.1. NCBI lineage: Eukaryota > Viridiplantae > Streptophyta > Magnoliopsida > Asparagales > Asparagaceae > Asparagus > Asparagus officinalis. The sequence continues at coordinate 71,083,443 of NC_033795.1, read as the reverse complement.
GGATGGGGATTGTCATTATTTGAATTTTATTGATTATGGTTATTGATGTGAGCATTTTTGTTTTATTTCAGCTAATGCATCTGCTGCAACAATTTCTGCTAACATCAACTCAATTCCCATGCTAAATGGGACAAACTTCAAGGTTTGGAAAGAGAACATATTAATTGTTCTTGGCTGCATGGATCTTGACTATGCATTAAGAACTGAACAACCCCAACCTCTCAATGCGGATAGCACTCCTGATGCAAAGAAGGAGCATGAGAAGTGGGAGCGTTCAAATCGCATGAGTCTTATGATCATTAAGCGCGGCGTTCCGGAAGCCTTCAGGGGCATAGAATCCGAAGGGATTACTAAGGCTAAAGATTTCCTTGCCGAAATTGAGAAGCGTTTTGCGAAAAACGATAAGGTAGAAACAAGCACGCTTTTAGCTCGCTTGATTTCAATGAAGTATAAGGGCAAAGGAAATATCAGGGAGTACATTATGGAAATGTCTCATATTGCTTCAAAGCTTAAGGCACTTAAACTCGATCTTTGTGACGAGTTATTAGTGCATCTGGTTTTGTTGTCTCTTCCTGCACAGTTTAACCAATTTAAGGTCAGTTATAACTGTCAAAAGGAGAAATGGACTCTAAATGAGCTCATTTCATACTGTGTGCAAGAAGAAGACAGGTTGAAGCAAGATAAGACAGAAAGTGCTCATTTGGCCTATGCCTCTAAGGATAAGGGCAAGAAAAGGAAGAATGATAAGGAAGCTGCTAAGGGTCCAGTTGAGAAGAAACAACATAAGGATAATCAGGGTTGTTTCTTCTGTAAGAAGCCTGGACATGTAAAGAAGGACTGTACAAAATATCACGCCTGGCGTGATAATAAGGGTACGTTCCTTGCTTTGGTCTGTTCTGAGGTTAATTTAGCTTCAGTACCTAGAAACACTTGGTGGTTAGACTCTGGTGCTACTACTCACATAAGTGTTTCTATGCAGGGTTGCCTGAGCTACCGAAAGCCAAGTGATGTTGAAAGACACATCTTTGTGGGCGACGGACAATCGGTAGATGTGGAAGCAATTGGGCACTTTAGGTTGTTGTTAGGAACTGGTTATTATTTGGATTTAAAAGATACTTTTGTAGTACCGTCTTTTAGACGGAATTTGGTTTCTGTTTCTGTATTGGACAAATCAGGTTATTCTTGTTCATTTGGAAACAGTCAATTCAGTTTATCTTTTAATTCAAATGTTGTGGGAACCGGTTACTTGAGTATTTATGACAACCTATATTTGCTTGATACAATTGCTTCTTACAATGAATCCTTGCATGTGGAATCACGTGGTACTAAGCGTAAATTAAATAAGGAAAATTCGGCGACATTATGGCATAAGCGCTTAGGTCATATCTCAAAAGGTAGAGTTGAGCGTCTTGTGTCTGATGGCATTTTGGATTCCCTTGATTTTTCGGACTTCGACGTATGTGTTGAATGTATCAAGGGAAAACAGACCAAAGTGAAGAGATTAGGTGCCAACAGATCTTCGGATGTCTTAGAATTGATACATACGGATATTTGTGGGCCATTCCCTACGGAATCCTGGAATGGTCAACAATATTTTATATCATTCATAGACGATTACTCACGTTATGGGCACCTATATCTTATTCATGAAAAATCTGAGTCTCTGGACATGTTCAAAGCCTATAAAGCTGAAGTTGAGAATCAACTCAACAGAAGAATTAAAACCGTCAGATCTGATCGTGGTGGTGAGTACTACGGTAGATATGATGGTTCAGGTGAACAACGTCCAGGACCATTTGCTAGATACCTAGAGGAATGCGGTATCGTCCCACAGTACACTATGCCGGGTTCACCTAGCATGAATGGTGTAGCTGAAAGACGAAACAGGACTCTTAAGGATATGGTAAGAAGTATGATTGCTCATTCTTCTTTACCAGAGTCACTCTGGGGAGAAGCACTTAAGACAGCAGCTTACATTCTGAATAGAGTACCAAGTAAAGCAGTTGCTAAAACACCTTATGAGCTTTGGACTGGTCGAAAGCCCAGTTTAAAGCATTTACATATTTGGGGATGTCCAGCTGAGGCAAGGCCTTATAGGCCAAATGAAAAGAAATTGGACTCCAAAACAGTTAGCAGCTACTTTATTGGGTACCCTGATCGCTCTAGGGGCTATAAGTTTTATGATCCCACTATAAGGAATATTTTTGAGACGGGAACAGCAACATTCTTTGAGGATGTTGAGTTTGGGGGGAGAAATAAGGTTAGAGACATTAGTTTTGAGGAGGAATTGGCTTCAGATCCAATCCATACAGTTACTTTTGACAATATTCAGGTTCCTATACCTGTTGTTGCTCAAGAAGTAAATCCGGAACCTCAAGATGATAATGTTGAACAACTCCCTGTTCCAGAAGAACAAACTCAACAACCTCAAGAACCAGTGCCATTAAGGAGATCCACGAGAGAAAGGAGAAATGCTATTCCGGATGATTATATTGTATTTCTCCAAGAACATGAGGAAAGTAGTGGAATGTTAGAAGATGATCCAATCAACTTCTCTCAGGCCATGAAAAGTTCTAACTCTCAACAGTGGATTGATGCCATGAATGAAGAGTATAAGTCTATGCAAGACAATAAGGTTTGGGAACTTGTCCCATTGCCAGAAGGTGCAAAACCAATTGGTTGTAAATGGATTTTTAAAACCAAGCGGGATGCAAACGGTAATGTGGAGAGGTATAAGGCGCGTCTTGTGGCTAAAGGCTATACTCAAAAGGAAGGCATTGATTATACAGAGACTTTCTCTCCGGTTTCATCGAAAGACTCTTTCAGAATAATCATGGCACTTGTTGCTCATTATGATCTTGAGTTACATCAGATGGATGTTAAGACTGCATTTCTCAATGGAGACATTGATGAGATGATTTATATGGTGCAACCAGAAAACTTTGTGTCAGGAGACCCAAAGAATATGGTTTGCAAATTAAGGAAATCCATCTATGGACTCAAGCAAGCTCCTCGTCAATGGTATCATAAGTTTCAACAAATAGTTATCTCGTTCGGTTTTGAGATGAACATTGTTGATGACTGTGTATATCACAAGTTCAGTGGGAGTAAGTATATTTTTCTGGTTCTGTATGTGGATGACATCTTGCTTGCCACTAATGATATAGGCATGTTGCACGAAACCAAGAGATTTCTATCAAAGAATTTTGAGATGAAAGATCTTGGGGACGCCTCTTTTATATTAGGGATCCAGATACATCGAGATCGCTCTCGGGGTATTCTTGGATTATCACAAAAGAGCTATATCGATAAGGTACTTAAAAGGTTTGGCATGCAAGATTGCAGACCAGGTGACACCCCTGTTGCTAAAGGAGACAAGTTTAGTCTCAATCAGTGCCCTAAAGGTAACCTTGAAATTCAGGAAATGCAGAAGATTCCTTATGCTTCGGCTGTAGGAAGTCTAATGTATGCTCAGGTATGTACGCGTCCGGATATTGCGTACATTGTTGGGATGTTAGGCAGATACTTAAGCAACCCTGGTATGGATCATTGGATAGCAGTCAAAAGGGTTATGAGGTATCTTCAGAAAACAAAAGATTACATGCTCACATACAGAAAATCAGAGAAATTAGAGGTCATTGGGTATTCGGACTCTGATTTTGCTGGATGCCAAGATAGCAGGAAGTCTACATCAGGCTACATTTATATGTTAGCAGGAGGAGCTATATCATGGAAAAGTGTCAAACAAACACTAGTAGCTTCCTCCACTATGGCAGCAGAATTTGTAGCTTGCTATGAGGCATCCAATCAGGGAATATGGCTGCGAAATTTTGTCACGGGACTGCGCATTTTGGAAAATGTTGAAAGACCACTAAGGTTATATTGTGACAATAAATCTGCAGTAATGTATTCCAATAACAACAGGAGCTCAACTAAGTCAAAACATATTGACATTAAGTTCCTGGTTGTGAAAGAAAGGGTACAGAGTGGACAGATATCCATAGAGCACATTGGGACAAACTCCATGATAGCTGATCCTCTTACTAAGGGATTGCCACCTAAGGTCTTTCATGAGCATACTGCTCATATGGGTGTGGTATTATTTGAGGATATTATGTTTTAGTGGGAGTTTGTATTTGTGGTGCTTTATGTTTGTTTGTATTGTCTGATCAGAATAAAGTTTTCAGTTAAGACACTCTGTTACATTATGTTTGGTTTTGACCTCACTAAGGAGGACCAGTTGAAAATAGACATGTACTGATCACATTGCATGTAATTTTCATGCTGCACATCCATGATTGATCTATGTCGTTTGATTGTATTGGTATATGTGACCATTGATGGGTCGAGTCACGATAAATGTGACGAAGGCCGCTTTGATCCTATATTGATATAGTCAATGGACGAGATTGTTCGGAAATACCTTTTCAGTGATAGCAATTTTTGAGCTCATAAGGTTATACACAATTTAAGGAATCATATGGTGCCCAAGTGGGAGATTGTTGGATTTAATCTAATAAATCTATTTGTGGGCACATATGATTAATCAATGTGTATTGCTATCTTTCAGGATAACCCACTAAAGTGATCAATTAAGTTGGGTTAATTTGGTATTTAAATGATCATGGGGTCATATGTGCAGATACCAGGTTGTAATTGTAATTTATTGAGGGGCTAAATTACAAAAGTACAACATCTATAAATAAGGGGTTATGGTCCCTAACCTAGGGTTACATTCTCTAATTCTCTACACCCCCATCTAGCTAGAGAAATTCGGATTTAGAGAAACCCTAAGGTTAGAAGATCCAAAACCCATCTCAAGGTTCATCCATGGATTCAGGTATAAGCTTCCGCTCTTTTGATTTTGTTAATCTCTTTGAATTAATCATGGCTATATGGTTTTAGATCTCAAGTTTTATGATGTAGATCTAACAAGTGGTATCAGAGCCACCTTGATTAATTCTTAGGGATTTAAGTTTTATTGGGTTTTTGATCTTAAATCTCTGGTTAAAGATTCAATTTTTGGGTTCGGATGAACAGTAATGTTCTCGGATGAACAGTAACGAATTTTTTTTTCGGATGAACAGTAAAGTATTTTTTTCGGGTGAACAGTAACTTTTGGGAATTTTTTGGATTTTTCTTTGATTTTTCCTTCAATTTTTTCCAATTCTGGATCTGTTTTGAAAATAAAAATCAAAGGTTTTTTGGGTTTGTCGGCGGCGGTTTCAATTTGAAACCCTAAGGGTTCATGGCGAAAATTAAGGAGGTGGTTACCTCAAACGAACCTCGCGTTCGTTCAATTTTAACCGAGCTTCGCGCTCAACGAACCTCGCGTTCGTTCTAAGGTGAACCTCGCGTTCAACTCAGGTGAGCGTCAAGCTCAATTTTAACGAACCTCGCGTTCGTTCTAAGGTGAACCTCGCGTTCAACTCAGGTGAGCGTCAAGCTCAATTTTTTTAACGAACCTCGCGTTCGTTCTTCAGACGAACCTCGCGTTCGTACTTCAGACGAACCTCGCGTTCGTACTTCAGACGAACCTCGCGTTCGTACTTCAGACGAACCTCGCGTTCGTACTTCAGACGAACCTCGCGTTCGTACTTCAGACGAACCTCGCGTTCGTACTTCAGACGAACCTCGCGTTCGTACTTCAGACGAACCTCGCGTTCGTGCTTCAGTCGAGCCTCGCGTTCGAACTTCAGACGAACCTCGCGTTCGTACTTCAGACGAACCTCGCGTTCGTACTTCAGTCGAACCTCGCGTTCATTTTTTAAACGAACCTCGCGTTCGTTCCCAAGTTGAACCTCGCGTTCTTTTATCAAACGAACCTCGCGTTCGTTCATTTTCAGACGAACCTCGCGTTCGTGCTTAAGTGAGTCTCGTACTCAATACAGTCGAACCTCGCGTTCGAAGTTAAGGGAACTTCGTGTTCATTATGGTTAAGCCTCGGCTTTTCATGGGTCCACTTTGGTATACTTAATTTATTCAATTAAGTTATGGGCCCTAATTAAGCTGTGAGACCCCAATTAAGTTTTTGGAAATTCAGTTGATTTAAATTAAAACTTTTTAATTTAAATCTAATTTGGTTTTTAATCAATTATTTAATTCAAATATTATGACACTAAGGTATTAAGGTTGTCTCTCACTCCAATTGATTAATTGAAACAAGAAGTTGCCAAAGTAACCTCTCTTGTGTAGATTGTTCATGAGGAATGTGAGATGTTTGTGTGTATGCTTTCGTGTAAATATTTAATCGGCCCAAAGGAAGGTTAATATTTATTTAGACTGTATACACATCTGCGATGATAAGCGTGTGACAATTATAAGGTTTACATGTGAATAATGAATCGATCCAAAGATAGTTTCATTATTTGACATGAGTTATTGTCAATGTTTGATCATTGCAACAAGGTATCACTTACAAGTTAATATTACTGTCCAAAGACTTGATATTAATGTTGTGCCGGTATCTTGGATGGGGATTGTCATTATTTGAATTTTATTGATTATGGTTATTGATGTGAGCATTTTTGTTTTATTTCAGCTAATGCATCTGCTGCAACAATTTCTGCTAACATCAACTCAATTCCCATGCTAAATGGGACAAACTTCAAGGTTTGGAAAGAGAACATATTAATTGTTCTTGGCTGCATGGATCTTGACTATGCATTAAGAACTGAACAACCCCAACCTCTCAATGCGGATAGCACTCCTGATGCAAAGAAGGAGCATGAGAAGTGGGAGCGTTCAAATCGCATGAGTCTTATGATCATTAAGCGCGGCGTTCCGGAAGCCTTCAGGGGCATAGAATCCGAAGGGATTACTAAGGCTAAAGATTTCCTTGCCGAAATTGAGAAGCGTTTTGCGAAAAACGATAAGGTAGAAACAAGCACGCTTTTAGCTCGCTTGATTTCAATGAAGTATAAGGGCAAAGGAAATATCAGGGAGTACATTATGGAAATGTCTCATATTGCTTCAAAGCTTAAGGCACTTAAACTCGATCTTTGTGACGAGTTATTAGTGCATCTGGTTTTGTTGTCTCTTCCTGCACAGTTTAACCAATTTAAGGTCAGTTATAACTGTCAAAAGGAGAAATGGACTCTAAATGAGCTCATTTCATACTGTGTGCAAGAAGAAGACAGGTTGAAGCAAGATAAGACAGAAAGTGCTCATTTGGCCTATGCCTCTAAGGATAAGGGCAAGAAAAGGAAGAATGATAAGGAAGCTGCTAAGGGTCCAGTTGAGAAGAAACAACATAAGGATAATCAGGGTTGTTTCTTCTGTAAGAAGCCTGGACATGTAAAGAAGGACTGTACAAAATATCACGCCTGGCGTGATAATAAGGGTACGTTCCTTGCTTTGGTCTGTTCTGAGGTTAATTTAGCTTCAGTACCTAGAAACACTTGGTGGTTAGACTCTGGTGCTACTACTCACATAAGTGTTTCTATGCAGGGTTGCCTGAGCTACCGAAAGCCAAGTGATGTTGAAAGACACATCTTTGTGGGCGACGGACAATCGGTAGATGTGGAAGCAATTGGGCACTTTAGGTTGTTGTTAGGAACTGGTTATTATTTGGATTTAAAAGATACTTTTGTAGTACCGTCTTTTAGACGGAATTTGGTTTCTGTTTCTGTATTGGACAAATCAGGTTATTCTTGTTCATTTGGAAACAGTCAATTCAGTTTATCTTTTAATTCAAATGTTGTGGGAACCGGTTACTTGAGTATTTATGACAACCTATATTTGCTTGATACAATTGCTTTTTATCATGCGGAATCGCGTGGTACTAAGCGTAAATTAAATAAGGAAAATTCGGCAACATTATGGCATAAGCGCTTGGGTCATATCTCAAAAGGTAGAGTTGAGCGTCTTGTGTCTGATGGTATTTTGGATTCCCTTGATTTTTCAAACTTCGACGTATGTGTTGAATGTATCAAGGGAAAACAGACCAAAGTGAAAAGATTAGGTGCCAACAGATCTTCGGATGTCTTAGAATTGATACATACGGATATTTGTGGGCCATTCCCTACGGAATCCTGGAATGGTCAACAATATTTTATATTGGGCCGTTCCCTACGGAATCCTGGAATGGTCAACAATATTTTATATTATTCATAGACGATTACTCACGTTATGGGTACCTATATCTTATTCATGAAAAATCTGACTCTCTGGACATGTTCAAAGCCTATAAAGCTGAAGTTGAGAATCAACTCAACAGAAGAATTAACACCGTTAGATCTGATCGTGGTGGTGAGTACTACGGTAGATATGATGGTTCAGGTGAACAACGTCCAGGACCATTTGCTAGATACCTAGAGGAATGCGGTATCGTCCCACAGTACACCATGCCGGGTTCACCTAGCATGAATGGTGTAGCTGAAAGACGAAACAGGACTCTTAAGGATATGGTAAGAAGTATGATTGCTCATTCTTCTTTACCAGAATCACTCTGGGGAGAAGCACTTAAGACAGCAGCTTACATTCTGAATAGAGTACCAAGTAAAGCAGTTGCTAAAACACCTTATGAGCTTTAGACTAGTCGAAAGCCCAGTTTAAAGCATTTACATATTTGGGGATTTCCAGCTGAGGCAAGGCCTTATAGGCCGAATAAAAAGAAATTAGACTCCAAAACAGTAGCAGCTACTTTATTGGCTACTCTGAACGCTCTAGGGGCTTTAAGTTTTATGATCCCACTATAAGGAATATTTTTGAGACGGGAACAACAACATTCTTTGAGGATGTTGAGTTTGGGGGGAGAAATAAGGTTAGAGACATTAGTTTTGAGGAGGAATTGGCTTCAGATCCAATCCATACAGTTACTTTTGACAATATTCAGGTTCCTATACCTGTTGTTGCTCAAGAAGTAAATCCGGAACCTCAAGATGATAATGTTGAACAACTCCCTGTTCCAGAAGAACAAACTCAACAACCTCAAGAACCAGTGCCATTAAGGAGATCCACGAGAGAAAGGAGAAATGCTATTCCGGATGATTATATTGTATTTCTCCAAGAACATGAGGAAAGTAGTGGAATGTTAGAAGATGATCCAATCAACTTCTCTCAGGCCATGAAAAGTTCTAACTCTCAACAGTGGATTGATGCCATGAATGAAGAGTATAAGTCTATGCAAGACAATAAGGTTTGGGAACTTGTCCCATTGCCAGAAGGTGCAAAACCAATTGGTTGTAAATGGATTTTTAAAACCAAGCGGGATGCAAATGGTAATGTGGAGAGGTATAAGGCACGTCTTGTGGCTAAAGGCTATACTCAAAAGGAAGGCATTGATTATACAGAGACTTTCTCTCCGGTTTCATCGAAAGACTCTTTCAGAATAATCATGGCACTTGTTGCTCATTATGATCTTGAGTTACATCAGATGGATGTTAAGACTGCATTTCTCAATGGAGACATTGATGAGATGATCTATATGGTGCAACCAGAAAACTTTGTGTCGGGAGACCCAAAGAATATGGTCTGCAAATTAAGGAAATCCATCTATGGACTCAAGCAAGCTCCTCGTCAATGGTATCATAAGTTTCAACAAATAGTTATCTCGTTCGGTTTTGAGATGAACATTGTTGATGACTGTGTATATCACAAGTTCAGTGGGAGTAAGTATATTTTTCTGGTTCTGTATGTGGATGACATCTTGCTTGCCACTAATGATATAGGCATGTTGCACGAAACCAAGAGATTTCTATCAAAGAATTTTGAGATGAAAGATCTTGGGGACGCCTCTTTTATATTAGGGATCCAGATACATCGAGATCGCTCTCGGGGTATTCTTGGATTATCACAAAAGAGCTATATCGATAAGGTACTTAAAAGGTTTGGCATGCAAGATTGCAGACCAGGTGACACCCCTGTTGCTAAAGGAGACAAGTTTAGTCTCAATCAGTGCCCTAAAGGTAACCTTGAAATTCAGGAAATGCAGAAGATTCCTTATGCTTCGGCTGTAGGAAGTCTAATGTATGCTCAGGTATGTACGCGTCCGGATATTGCGTACATTGTTGGGATGTTAGGCAGATACTTAAGCAACCCTGGTATGGATCATTGGATAGCAGTCAAAAGGGTTATGAGGTATCTTCAGAAAACAAAAGATTACATGCTCACATACAGAAAATCAGAGAAATTAGAGGTCATTGGGTATTCGGACTCTGATTTTGCTGGATGCCAAGATAGCAGGAAGTCTACATCAGGCTACATTTATATGTTAGCAGGAGGAGCTATATCATGGAAAAGTGTCAAACAAACACTAGTAGCTTCCTCCACTATGGCAGCAGAATTTGTAGCTTGCTATGAGGCATCCAATCAGGGAATATGGCTGCGAAATTTTATCACGGGACTGCGCATTTTGGAAAATGTTGAAAGACCACTAAGGTTATATTGTGATAATAAATCTGCAATAATGTATTCCAATAACAATAGGAGCTCAACTAAGTCAAAACATATTGACATTAAGTTCCTGCTTGTGAAAGAAAGGGTACAGAGTGGACAAATATCTATAGAGCACATTGGGACAAACTCCATGATAGTTGATCCTCTTACTAAAGGACTGCCACCTAAGGTCTTTCATGAGCATACTGCTCATATGAGTGTGGTATTATTTGAGGATATTATGTTTTAGTGGGAGTTTGTATTTGTGGTGCTTTATGTTTGGTTGTATTGTCTGATCAGAATAAAGTATTCAGTTAAGACACTCTGTTACATTATGTTTGGTTTTGACCTCACTAAGGAGGACCAGTTGAAAATAGACATGTACTGATCACATTGCATGTAATTTTCATGCTGCACATCCATGATTGATCTATGTCGTTTGATTGTATTGGTATATGTGACCATTGATGGGTCGAGTCACGATAAATGTGACGAAGGCCGCTTTGATCCTATATTGATATAGTCAATGGACGAGATTGTTCGGAAATACCTTTTCAGTGATAGCAATTTTTGAGCTCATAAGGTTATACACAATTTAAGGAATCATATGGTGCCCAAGTGGGAGATTGTTGGATTTAATCTAATAAATCTATTTGTGGGCACATATGATTAATCAATGTGTATTGCTATCTTTCAGGATAACCCACTAAAGTGATCAATTAAGTTGGGTTAATGGGTATTTAAATATAATCATGGGGTTATATGTGCAGATACCAGGTTGTAATTGTGATTTATTGAGGGGCTAAATTACAAAAGTACAACATCTATAAATAAGGGGTTATGGTCCCTAACCTAGGGTTACATTCTCTAATTCTCTACACCCCCATCTAGCTAGAGAAATTCGGATTTAGAGAAACCCTAATGTTAGAAGATCCAAAACCCATCTCAAGGTTCATTCATGGATTCAGGTATAAGCTTCCACTCATTTATGATTCTTGTTAATCTCTTTGAATTAATCATGGCTATATGGTTTTAGATCTCAAGTTTTTGTTTAGATCTAACAGATGCTACATGAGTATTTATCTTTTAAGGAAACACGTACAGGTTATTCTTGATCATGTATTTAGTTCGAAGCTTATTGATATTCTAATGATGCAGGAATATTACTTTTCTTCCTTATGCTTAACAGATTTCAGCATTGAAACTTTTGTTTGACCTTCTATCTGCAGTTTAATAGATGGCAACCTAATCTTTGGAAAAATTCCCAGCTTCATTGGCAACTTGACGCAGCTCCACTGGCTGTGAGTACTACTACATTACTCGTTAATAATTTTCACAAAAAAAATGATGCTCATTTAGAGGCATCATAGAGGATGATGAGTAGGAGGAAGAGAGGGAGGTTGAAGAGGATGAGGAGGAGGAGGAGGAAGAGGATGATGATGAGGAGGGAGAGGGGGAGGTTGAAGAGGATGAGGAGGAGGGAGAGGGGGAGGTTGAAGAGGATAAGGAGGAGGAAGAGGGAGAGGAGGAGAAGGGGGTTAGGAGCATGATGGGGTTTTAATAAGGGGTTTTATGCAAGAAATCCCGTCAGCACTGGCCGGAACAGTAACTCCGACCAAACTTAAGGCCTATATGATGCCGGAGTCGACAAAATATACCAATCTGATAAAACTAAAAGAAAATATACCAACATGTCACCAAGTCTGCACAAAATATACCAATCTGGTCATTTTGCCCATTTGGACCCCACCACCCACTTCTGAAGAGCTTCCGGGGCCAAAGGGGTTGATTTCTTTTGGAAATGAAGGTGATACAGTAGTGTTTGTTTGCTGGGAAATAACTATGAAGTAGCTGAAGTAAAAGAAGTAAATGCTATTTTTTTTACTTTTGAAAAAAAAAATGTACCTATTTTTTCAAAAACCTGACTTTCTCTATTTCATAAGTTGATAATGCGGTGACTATGTGTCTTGTTTACTTCCCTAAAATTTTTCTGCTCTTTCTGCCTCCGAAATACTTCGTAAGTGGTGAAAACAGTAGTGGGTCCATACATGTGAAAGAGTATTGTAGGAATTATAGGATTCCTTAAGATTCTTTCCCCAAGGGCTAACTTGTATTAGCCATTATTGCACATAACTCCTTCTAAATAAAAGAAATGTTATTCATATCAATGGTTTTAATTTGACCCCGTTCTTACCAATGTAAGCATGCTTAAATTAAACATCTGATGGGAATGTATAATTAAACTATTGGGTGGTTTATTACCGTGACAATTTAATTTTTAGAATGAAGTTACATGAGCGAGTTAGGAATCCTTTCAATATCACTCTAGCAATCTATATCATCTCCTTTTTTTAATCCACGTGCTTCTTAAATTCTTCATATGCTGAAAATATCCAAACTAATTTTTCTAAACAAAAATTCATGTTAATGCACTGTAAAGTGTTTTCAATTGTTACAATTTAATCTAAAACGTTATAGTATTAACTCTATGGTTAAAATATAATAAAGGGAGGTACTCTCATATGGTTTATACCGAAGGGATTTTTCTTAGATCTCGCAAAAAACCCCCCAAAAAAGCCATCAAACGCAACAAATAAAATCACACAAAATTTAATGTGGAAAACCCTCAACAGGGAAAAACCATGGGATTAAAATCAATCCACTATCATCTTCAACTTATAATCTTTTGCACGGACAAAGACTGTCAAATCCTCTCTCTCCCTTCTTCTTCATCTTCTTCTAACAATAGAAGAATATATATAGAGAAACCAAAACCCTATCTCTAGTCCAACTTCCTAATTAGAATAAGATTCAAACTCTCAATCATGATGGAACCCAAAACTTCTAATCATGATAGATCCCTAACCTTATCTAATTTTCATGAAATTATACAAAGAATTAAAAACTCTATCCTAACTTGGAGTTTGAATAGATACCCAACATATCCTCCCTCGACGAAAAATCCCCAAGTGTCTCAACGACTTCAGAAAAACTCACTCTCTTCATCTTGTTCTTCACCTCTCCCTTGTGGACAAGAGTCTGAGAAGAAGAATCTGCACCATTAACGGATCGCCCATCTAAATAGCAAATATGATTGCTACCCTTCCTCCCTCGCAAAATCAAATCGCCATCTCTATACACATTGCACCATTCTCCTTCACCCACATACTTATACCCACGTAATGCCATCTCACTCAACGAAATTAAATTAGCACCACATGTTGGCACATGCCTCACATGATGAAGAATTCTGACCTTCTCAGTGTGAAGCTTGAGGCAAACACTTCCAACACCTTCAACCTTCATCTTCTCGTTGTTTCCAACAATCACGTCATCAAATTCTTCATCTGTCTTCAATGTGTTAAAATAATTTTTGTTGTTACAAACGTGCATAGAGGCTGCAGAATCTAACACCAATGTGTTAAAATAATTTTTGTTGTTACAAACGTGCATAGAGGCTGCAGAATCTAACACCCAAGTGTTACTCGCATCAGTACCTAGAGGCTGCAGAATCTAACACCCAAGTGTTACTCGCATCAGTACCTGTACTCTGCATCAATAAAACCATATCTTCATCACACACAACCACTGAGGAGTTCGTCTTCTTCCTATTTTCTTGAAGCTTCATCTGTCTAATACTCTTCAAATCATCACGCATCTAGGAACATCTGAACTGAATGTAACCCTTCCCTCCACAATAATAGTACTCCTTTTCGCTGTCGTCCCGGGCCCGAGATTTTGACCTTCCTCGATAACTGTCACATCTCCCCGTACTCCTCACTCGATTAGAACCTTCAAAAGCTAGTGCACTCTCAACACCATTAGATGTGCTCTCCTTTCCCATCATTCTTTCATTCTCACGTAGGAGTGTTGTCACATCGTTGAACTTCAAAGTCTGCTTTCCTGCAATTATAGTCTGAACTAACGACTTGTACGACTTTGGCAAGGAAGACAATAGGAGTAGTGCATGCCCTTCTTCTTTAATCTCCTCATCAATATTCATAAGTTGGCAAACTAGTTGATTAAAGGCATTGATGTGGTCTTGAATTGTAGTACCTTCTTTCATCTTCAACGAATAAAGCTCCATTCTCAAACACAATCGGTTGGTCATCGACTTTATCGCATAAATCCCCTCGAGCCTTTCCCACACCCCCCTTGGTATGGTCTCTTGCATAACATTGTACTTGATCTCGAGGGCGAGTGCCAAACGAATTGTGCTAACCGCCCTCTTTTGTATGGAACTCCATTCAACATCCTTCAATTCTTCAGGTTTCTTCTCCTCTAAAGCTTGATCAATACCTTACTGCACAAGAATATCTTGAACCGTATACTGTTATACTGTAAACATTTGTCTTGCCATTGAATAGCAAAATATCAAACTTCGGACCCGAATAAGTCATCATCCTCTAACCACGATAAAAATTCAAATCAGTCCTTATAGAGATTGAATTTGATAAAACTAACATAAAAAATGAACTCAGCACGTCGAAAAACCCTAGGAACGACTCCTGGATCACCGAAATCCGCCTCCAAATCCTCGATCAAAAGATAAATCAACCTTAACCGTCGGATCTGTTGCTGCTACAGTACCTCCACTACAGTACCGTGAAGCCATGAACAGTTTCACCGCTACAGCACCATGGTGAATAGTGCTATTGCTACAGTAATGTTACCGCCAATATTATTGTAAATCTTGAATCTCCACGAACCATCGAACCCCGTTCTGATACTACTTGAAGAGATTTTTTTTAAATCTCGCAAAACCCCCAAAAAAAGCCATCAAACGCAGCAAATAAAATCACACAAAATTTAACGTAGAAAACTCTCAACAGGAAAAAACCACGGGATCAAAATCAATCCACTATCACCTTCAAATTATAATCTTTTGCACGGACAAAGACTGACAAACCCTCTCTCTCTCTCTCTTCTTCTTCATCTTCTTCTAACAATAGAAGTATATAGGACAAATTTTTAAAAGCACCCTTTTTTCATTTTTATATAGAAAAATCGACCCCTTTGTTTTTTAATCTGCAAAACCGACCCTTTTCAGAAGAAAAAGGTCGGTTTTGCAGCAGAGTTTATTTTCGAACTACACGGGACTGCTAGTCCCGTGTAGTTCGGCCAATAATTGAAATGCACGGGACTGCTAGTCCTGTGCATTTGATTGTAGTCACCAACTTCCTCAGCCTCAGCACCCTAGATTCCAACAAACCCGTCATCAGAGCTTCAGTCGGGGCCATTGATGAGGCATAACTATGTACCAAAATTGCAAGTGCACAATTTATCAAGTTATAGTATAAAAAGATATCGATCCCACGAGGAAGGTGATTTTAAGAGATTATTAGAAATGATTCTTATGTTTTGTGCATGACAATTAGGAATAAAGAATAAGTGTGATTGTGATGAGTGGTTGTTTTGATTTATGTGCAAGAGATAATAAATTGAATTTTAGAGAAAAGAATGAAGAATTAAAGAATAAATGAAATCACAATGCAAGAAAGATGAATGAATAAAATAAAGAAATAAAACAAGAATGAAAAGAAAATTTAAGAAAGTTAAGATGGAGGATTCAAAAGAGGTAAGAAATCTAGAATATAATCCACTAACTAATTTCAATTACAAAATACAAACTATTCTCTTTTTATCATATTTCAACTTAGATTTATTAAGCATAGATTATCAAACCATTTAAGGAAAGTGTAACCTATCAAATTATCATCTAAGCTAAAATTACTATTCATGATAAGAACAACAACATGATAATAATCCTAGAATTCATAAGCATAACCTATCAAACCATTTAAGATAAGCATAGATTATCAAATTCTTCTTCTACCGATTAGTTCTCTAGTTGATTATCCTAAACATGAACATTTTAAGTACAAGAGAATAATTCATACAATATAAAAGAAATTAGACTAGTTTCATACAATTCTAAGATTCCTACAAGAATTAAATTCACATCTTAAGAAATAAAAACAAGAAAAAGAAGACTAATTACAAAATTAAAAAGAAAAGAAAAATCTAAACTATGAACAAGAAATAAATCTAATTACAAAGAAAATAAAAATCTAAACTACAAAATAAATTGCAGAAATTAAATGCAAGAAAAATAAATCTACTCTACAAATTAAAGTGCAAAAAGAAAATAAAAAAGACAAGAAAGTAAATCTATACTACAAGCATGAATTTAAATCTAACTAATAAGCAATAATAAAGAAATTACTAAAAAGAAATAAAAGAGAAAAGAAATGCAAACCTTCAAATTGCTCTTCATCTCCATCCTCATCATTCAACAAAGAGGAGAAAGAACAAATTTAAAGAGGAAAAAATTATTTTTATTAATTGCAACTAAAGTTACAATTTTTGGAAGGCCTTCTCAATTAAGAGTAGCCCTCCTCTCCAAAAGGAGTTTACAAAATTTTCACACCTCTAACCCCTCACTCTCTACCCCTATTTATAGTAATCTTCAATGAATATGAGCCATTGGATTTGTCTTGAGCCCCAAGCAACAATCTCCACCTTTGATTTATTTGATTTTCAAAAGAAAATCAAAATCCAATTCTTGAGCCCATTTAAAATCCGGTCCATCATTAAAATGTAACTTTCGCAGGAATCGCGGTTGTATTTAGCGCATACAACAAGCCTTTAAACCCCTAGCTTACCCTAGTGGACGAGTTGTAGTCTCGTGAGGGTTTACAGTGAATATACCCACAAAATTCGGTCAACTTGCCAAGTTAAATAAGTCAATAAATAACAGATTTTTCTTGATATATTTAAACATTCTAATTGAATCTAGTTAATAATCAAGAAAACGTTTTTATATATAACTCCAATGTAAATCCCCTAGAAA
>NC_033795.1:71024563-71065213 GCF_001876935.1 Asparagus officinalis | reverse complement strand
GTATGGATGAATAGGTGTATGTTAATATTATATCAATGAAAAGCTTTTGGAGAAATCAGTACTCTAAGTAGATTGTTGAAGTTCCTTATATATATATATATTATGCGAGCAATGAAATATTTCTGAGTGAAGTACTTTGAATAGTCTGTGGGATCTGAACTTTTGCTGCTACATTTTCATATAGACAATGGTGAGAACAAGAGCAAATCAGACCCAAAATGAGGAAGGACATCACCTGGAGAATATTGAAGAAGGATCTTCTGTTCCTATCGGAATGAGAAGGAATGCCAGCAAACGAACCAATGCAAGACCCATTGGAACGATTAGCAGAGATCCTCGAGCAGCGTATCAATCCTAGAGGCAACCAACCAACACCTGCTATCTCAGCCCTAGAACAGTTTCGGAAGCTCACACCTCCATCTTTTTCGGGTACCACCGACCCTTTGGTGGCGGAGGATTGGATTTTACAAATGGGGAAGATTTTTATAGTGTTAAATTGTGCAGAGGAGCAAAAGGTGTCATTTGCCACCTTTATGTTCAGAGGGGAAGCTGAACATTGGTGGAGGGCAACCTTAAGATTAGAAAGGGCTGCCCAGAGACAGATTGATTGGGATAGATTTGTGGAGCTTATGAATAAGAAATATATCCCGGAAAGTGTTAGGGATCAGTGGGCTATTGAATTTCAAGGTTTGCAACAAAATAACATGACGGTCCAAGAGTATGAGGCTAAGTTTACTCAACTATCAAGGTTTGCTCCACATTTGATCGCTGAAGAATCAGATAAGGCTAAGAAGTTTCAAAGGGGACTCAGGGAAAATATCAGAGGGAAACTAGTGGCCCTCAGAATCAGGAACTACACAGAACTGGTGGAGACTGCGTTTGAAATTGAGAAAGACCTGCTAGAGTATCAGGAGATCCGCAATAAGAAGCAGAGTTTAGTTAAACGCCCACGAACAGAAGGAGGTCCCACAAACGATAAGTCATCATCGAATCAGCCCGGGAGGTCAGCGACAGCAAAATTTCCCTTTCGTTGTGATCGAGCAAATCAGCCAAATAAGTCAGCAGCCTGCCCTAGATGTGGCAATCATCACTCTGGATGATTGCAAACTCACGGAGCGTGGCATGGTTTCGAGTGTGGTCAACCCTGGGCACTCTCAAAGAGAGATTGTCCAACAACCTTGAGGAATCAAGAGCAAATAACAGAGCGAGCACTAAAGCAGGAGATCACGGCGGGATCTCGAAGCTAATGCCTCAACACGCATATCAAATGTCCCGCAGCGGAAGGCTCCAGATTCCGCAAACCAAAAGTGTCGCAGCAGAACCAAAGGAACCAAGGAAGAGTATTTGACCAACTTGACAAGGAAAGGAATGCAGCAATGCATACACCAATCTGTGGTGGGAAGGTACAGTTTCCAGTAATGTTCATTCACGGTCGCTCATGCACTTTCGATCCCTCGGATCTCACACACATCTTTTGTATCACCTCCACTTTGCTAGGAATTTTCCCAATTCACTGACGACTATTTTAATAGTGAGATAATTTGTGTCCACACCTATGGTGGTAGTCTTCCTAGCAACAATATGTTTATGAAATTGTGAGTTTATGGAGTGATCATGTCAATGAATGCAGACCTTTGTATGCCTAGACATGTCAGAAGTTTTGATGTTCATCCTCAGGAATGGATTGGTTAAGCATCCCATCATGCAACTATAGAACTGTTTGAGAAAACTGATAAAGTTTAAAACCACAAGCAAGCACGGAGGCGAGTTTTGTTTTCAAGGGGAAAGTGAAGACCACTCACTGCACAGAGCTAATCTGCATTTATGAAGCTAATAAATTGTTGATGCAATGTTGTAGTGGATATTTCTTGCAGTGTGAAAGTGGACTACACAATTGAATGAGAAAAACTTTTCAATATACTTAGTTGTCAAGAGATTAACCGGATGTCTTTCCCAAGAAGATTTGCTGCAAGGATGGCCATCGCCAGATCTGGGAGATAGAGTTTGCCATATTAAGACTGTGGTCCGCAGGACCACTCCTATACTCTAAAGCCCCTTATAGATTAGCGGCAGTTGACGATGAAGGAACAAGGAACAAATTCAAAGAGATATTGGATTAAGGATTCTTTAGACCCAACGTGTCTCCATGGGGAGGCACCAGTCTTATTTGTGAAAAAGAAAGATGTGAGTATGAGAGACTCTGTATAAGATTACAGAGAGTTGAATAAATTGAACCATTCAGAATAAGTATCCACTCCCAAGGATAAGATGCATCTATTTGATTCAGACTTCAAGCAAGAAGCTCAAGTATTTCCAAAATTGATTTAAGGTCAGGGTACCATCAGTTAAAGATTAAGCCTGAGGACGTAGCAAAAACAGCGTTCAGGACTCGCTACAGTCACTATGAATTTTTAGTGATGCCTTTTGGACTGACTAATGCGCCGGACGCATTCATGGATCTGATGAATCGGATATTCAAACAATATTTGGATCAATTTGTGGTAGTTTTCATTAATGACATATTGATCTATTCTAAGAGTTACCAAGAACATGAAGAACATTTGAAGATTGTATTGCAAGTCCTAAGAGAGCAACAGCTATACACAAAGTTTAAGAAGTGTGAATTTTGGCTAGAAAAGGTGATGTTTTTAGGCCATGTGATCACAAGAGATGGGATATCCGTGGATCCAGCGAAGGTTGAAGCTGTCGTGAACTGGCCGCGTCCCACCTCAGTGACTGAGATTCGTAGCTTTTTGGGACTAGCAGGATATTATAGAAGATTTGTTAAAGACTTTTCCCAATTAGCAGCCCCTTTAACTTATTTGACTCGTAAGAATGTCAAGTATAATTGGAGTGAGAAATGCGAAGAGCATTTTCAGGAGTTGAAGAAACGGTTGGTAACTGCTCCCATCCTCACTATCCCTACGAGTTCAGATAAGTTTGTGATATATAGTGATGCATCTTCCAGAGGTTTAGGTTGTGTTCTAATGCAAAATGAGAAGGTAGTGGCTTATGCCT
Organism: Asparagus officinalis; assembly: GCF_001876935.1. Classification (NCBI taxonomy): domain Eukaryota; kingdom Viridiplantae; phylum Streptophyta; class Magnoliopsida; order Asparagales; family Asparagaceae; genus Asparagus; species Asparagus officinalis. The sequence goes on along the minus strand of NC_033795.1, from coordinate 71,062,195 downwards.
CCAGGCAATTGAGACCTCATGAGAAGAATTACCCCACTCATGATCTGGAATTGGCTGCTGTGATTTTTGCCCTGAAGATATGGAGACACTATCTATATGGGGTATCATGTGATATTTATACAGATCACAAGAGCCTAAAGTATATATTTACTCAGAAGGAGATTAACATGAGGCAAAGAAGGTGGTTGGAATTGCTGAAAGACTACGATGTAAATATTCTTTACCATCCAGGTAAAGCGAATGTAGTAGCAGATGCTCTCAGTCGGAAGAATCATATTGCATCAGCTTGTTTGCTAACTAAACAAGCCGAGTTAAGTAAGGAGCTTGAGAGAATGGAGATTGAAGTTAGAAAGTATTCTTCTGGAATGAAGATTTGTCAGATAAGCCTACAACCTACTCTGTTGGACCAAATCAAGGAGCGACAGAAGGAAGACAAGGAGCTATGTGAGATAAGGAAGAAGGTGGAACAAGGAAAATATTCAGACTTTAAGATTCAAGATGGTGTTTTGAAGATGGGTAATCGCCTTTGTGTACCCAATGATGGGGAGCTTAAGGATCAGATATTGAGAGAAGCTCACCAGACCCTATATGCTCTTCATCCGGGTAGCACCAAGATGTATCAGAACCTCCGACAAAACTTCTGGTGGAACCGCATGAAGGAGGAGATAGCTGAATTTGTATCAAAATGTTTAACATGCCAACAGGTGAAGATTGAACATCAGAAACCATCAGGACTATTACAACCTTTGCCCATTCCAGAATGGAAATGGGATCACATCACCATGGATTTTGTTACTGGACTACCCCGATCAACAAAAGGAGAGGATGCCATATGGGTGGTAGTTGACCGCCTGACCAAGTCAGCGCACTTCATACCCTACAAGATGTCGTATACCATGGAAAAGTTGACCAGCTTATACATTGAAGAGATCGTGAAGCTCCACGGGATTCCCATATCCATTGTATCAGATCGAGACCCCCGTTTCACCTCAAGATTTTGGAAGAGCCTACATAAAGCTTTGGGGACGAAACTGAAGTTCGACACTTCAGCACATCCTCAAACTGATGGACAATCTGAGAGAACGATACAGACCCTGGAGGACATGCTGAGAGCTTGTACCTTAGATTTTGGAGGCAATTGGGCTACGCATTTGCCACTAATAGAGTTCGCCTACAATAATAGCTTTCATTCTAGCATTGGCATGGCACCTTATGAAGCCCTATATGGGAGGCGATGTAGATCCCCTATCTGTTAGGAAGAGACTGGTGATCGTCGACTACTTGGACCAGACGTAATCCAGGAGACGACTGAGAAGATCCAAACTATTCGGCAACATATGCAGACGGCCTAAAGTAGGCAAAAGAGCTATGCAGATCGTCGACTCAAGGACCTAGAATTCCAGGTTGGTGATCATGTGTTTCTAAAGGCTACACCAATGAAAGGAATAACAAGAGGTGGCAATAAATGCAAACTCCGTCCGAGATACCTTGGGCCATTCGAAGTTTTGGAGAAGATCGGACCTGTAGCCTACCGGCTAGCCTTGCCCCCAGAATTGGAGAAGATTCATAACGTGTTCCACGTCTCAAACCTGAAAAAGTACGTACCAGACCCCAGACACATCATTTCGCACCAAGCCTTGCCCCTGCGGGAGGATCTATCTTATGAAGAACGACCGGTTCGAGTGCTAGGCTTTAAGGAGAAGCAGCTGAGAAACAAATCCATATTGCTGGTTAAAGTTTTATGGAATAATCGAGGCGTTGAGGAGGCAACATGGGAACTAGAACCTGAGATGCGAAAAACATATCCACATTTATTTTAAGGGTACGTAAAAATTTCGGGGACGAAATTTCCTTAAGGGGGGGAGTATGTAACATTCCAAATTTTTTCCCTTTCATTGATCGGATACCGTTACCGACACCAATCCATAAATTAGTAGATTCTTTTCTTTATTGCATCTCATATAATCTTCTAGTATGAGAATTTAACTTAGCTAATTCTCATATTGTGATCTAGTTAACTAAGTCATAGCATGCATACAAACTTAGCATGTAAACCTAAGTTAACCATGCTTTAAACCTTGATTAGAGATAACCAAATCATTAAATACCTAATGTGAAACTCTCTAATTAACATAGTTATTATATTTGTTCAGCCATGTTAGTGGGGGAAATTTTGCATAAAACCCCTCAACTTTGGCCAAATTGAGGATTTCTCTTCACATGGGCTTATATATATGTGCCCTCCACCTCTCACTTTGCCATTTAAGAAGAAAAATCTCTTAAAAACCTCCTCCCTCTCCTCTGAACGTCTCCAGCACCTCTCCTCTTTAAAAAAAAGAGAAATTTCCAAAAGCCTTCATCTCTCAAGAACATTGAAGAAGAAGGAGTGGAGAAAGAAGGTAGTTGAGGACTTTGGTGAAGGAAGTGGGGCAAAGTCAAAACCCTAGGTAAAACTCTCAGTGCATATGTCTGAAACTGTCTGCTTGAGTCATGTCCTTTGTAAAGAGTATATATCTCAACATATACCATGCATGCATGAAATTCTTTCTGTTCTAGAAACTACATATTCGTGGCTTTCATTTGAGATCTTGTTTGTTTAATTCTAAGATCATTTACTAGTTTAAAAGTATGGTTTAACTCAGTGCATGTGTCTGAAACTGTCTGCTTGAGTCATGTCCTTTGTAAAGAGCATATATCTCAACATATACCATGCATGCATGAAATTCTTTCTATTTCTAAAACTAGACTCAATTGTATTTCTGTTGATAGGAGTTTGAATTAATTTGAATAACGTTTGGTAGGCCTAAACCTAGTTCTAATAGCTAGCGTATGTGCTGGAAATTCCAGTCTACCCCCCTGTGTTGTTTTGCATGTAACATGCATTTTAAAAATGCAAAATTGATGAAACTCATGGGACATGGAAGCTAATCCATAATATTACTTACATACCAAGTATGAGCTCTTTGGGATATAGTTAAGTACCCGAAATAAATTATTCATCCCAAATGATGATCTTTGTTTTTCTACTATAGTTTTGATAGGTGTAGTCTTCTGAGAGCATGACTCTTACTATACACCATGCTTGATGTAAAAGTTTTATATTCTGAAATTAGACTCATAATGGAGTCATTTGGGACTAGTTTCATGCATTCTAGACATCGATTGTTATACCATTCATTCACCTAAATCTGCTGCATGTACACTACTTAGGTTGCTGTGCATATTAGAGATATTAGATGCAATCATCTAGGGTGTAGCTTATACCATGATATAAGTTTTAAGTTAAAGTTTTAAAAGACATAGTGTCTAGAATCTCATGTGGGTATACATGTATATATAGGACAGAGAATCTTGGATTCATTCGTTGGCCGAGAGGATCCCGACATAATCGGTAGGTAACCTTTCATTGTTTCCTCTCAAGTCTTTGAGAGTTCGATTGATTACTTTCTTGAAATTCCTGCGAGTTAGTTTCCCATGCTAATTGTATATCTTATCATTTTCATAATATTCCTATTTGATTCACCTCATGCATGGGCTCGTTGTTGATTGGTTAATCATTGCTATCCTAATGTTGTTTATTTCAGTTTTATACCTTCGATATCCTTGAATGATTTCATTGCAACAATTCGAATTGATTTGATGGTTCAACTATTGATAATGATAGTATTCCTCTCTTCGTTGATGATTGATTGTCTATATTCATGGATTATGCCCTGTGTGAAGTAAGCTTCACCGGTGGGTGGTAATGTTATAGTGTCCCGGTGGGACAATGCCCTGTGTGAGGACGCTCACCGGTGGGTGTATAAAAGCATGCGTGGTTTATTGATTATCCCATGATTGGGGAGTTTGGAATCCTAAATATTAGACCTTGATTATTCATCTTTACATGTTATTTCACTTCGGTCAATGATTACGATATAAGAATGGCCACTTAATGTTGAGACCCCGTTGTTCAAGTTTGATATCTATGTCTATCATTTTCATTCGTTCCCTTGGATTGTACCCGAGATTTTTATGGTTACCTATTGGGCCTTAGGCTCACCCCTATTGTTTCTGAATCCACTCGCAGGTCATACAACTGGAAAGGATAAGGGCATTGCAGACCCTGAATTTGAAGATTAGCTCCAGAGGAAAATCTTAATAGGGGTTAATTTATGTTCACTTTTGCAGTACCTTTGACTTATAAAACATGTATTAATGTTGTAGCCACTGCTATTATTGTAATATTTTGTATTACCCTTTAGTTCTCTTCTATTTTGGTATTCAATGGACTCTGCTGTCAACCTCGTGATCTTGGGTATTGCATATGCCTCTCTACTGCTTTATTTTTCGCCCTTCAGTATATCTATGTTGTGATGTGCATAAAGATTTAGCAGGTCGACCCTTCTTATTACAGATAGGTCATGCTCAAATTTTTATGTACCTCCCAGAGGAGGGGCGTTACAGCTCACATTCAAGAAGTAGGAGAGCGGATACATCCGCTTCATGCTTGGGAGGAAGAAGAAACGGTTATTAACTCTCCACAGTAGCTTTGAATCCTCCACTTGTATGAGATGGTCATCAATTGCTATACGATCTCCGAATATGAATGCTGGTTTGGGAAACTGAACACGACCGATAGGGGTCTCCATGTCCAAGTCAGTGATTAAAATTCTGAGAGTAGAGCATTGGGGGAATTTAATCATGTTTGCTCTCTCCGAGTCAGGAAAAGTACACAGTGGAATTCTGCTCTGAAGACTGAAGACTTCATTCGCGTCAGGACCGCCAATATATCCAAAATGGTGCTCTTGTGAAAGCGGCACGTTTGAAAGAAGCACTGTACAATCAAAAGCAGAGATTAGCAGCTAAAAAAAGTTGTTGACATAAATACAGAGTCTGAAACACAAAAGGCGAGCCTCGTGTAAGAAATCTCAATCGCGAGAGTCGAGCCTCGTGTCAGAAATCTCAAATGCGAGAGTCAAATCTCGTGTTGAAAAACTTAAACGCGAGAGTTGAGACCCACATGGAGTCCCAACCCCGCGTTTTTATTAAACAGAAACGAGTCATCTTCCTCGTTATCAAGAACCCATATAGGGTTTTCAAAGAACTTGCCGAGGCAAGTTGTTTTGGTTACCACTTACCACGACAGGGGGACCCCCGCGACGGCGACGGTGACGATGATGTTCCCACAGGAACAAGAACACCACCGGCGTCCTCAGCCGACGGCATTTCGGAAGTCGCTCCAGCGACTTTCTTAGAGCTAGGGCTCATTCTTCGCGGCGCCATCGACACAATCGATCAGAGGAAGCGTCGTTGATCGAAGGAGACGGAGTTCGTCGGAGATCTCGTCGAAATCAAACGAGAGTTCTCGTTCTTGGAAATAGCCAAAAATGGAAAGAGTCAAATGACTCTTGATATGACCACTCAGGTCTATTTATAACAACCGTCAAGCTGTTAAGATGACACGGGATTCCAGGAGAATCCCAACCATTTTATCTTTTAAAATGCAATCTTTTGTGTTTTTAGATAAAGTCAATTAAGACTTTAATCTCAACGCGAAGTTCACACCCGCGTTCAAACGCTAGGCTCAGACCAACGTTATGAAGGTTCTTAACCTCGCGTTTCGTACCTCAAACGCAAGAGTCACCTTAGCATTGCAATTTTTCCAAATGAAGAATCTACCCTTGATACTTATCCTCTAAGTTCATGGATTCTTTCAACAGAGTGCTGTTAAAACTTTGTATTTCCTTAACATAATCTAAATACTCATCAGGTTAATATTACACCTCAGATGGTCATCACCCCAACAGAGATTGAATTTAGTTACTATCGCTACCAATATGACTACAATTCCTCTGCTAAGGTCCATTTATCGATTCTCATCAATAGAACGATAAATCTCCAAAATCATCCAAATCCTGGTTAATTGGTCAACTCTCTTCAGCAGAATATCAAATAACCAATTGACCTAATTCTTTTCGGTGGGATGATAAAATTCCACGAATTTTGCTCAAATCACAAGTGATACAATTCGTCACCCTGATGATAAAACACTTAGCAGTTCTCCCTAGTGAGATGCTACAATATTTTTTCCTCACACATGTCACGTTAAAATCACACCTCTGACAAAACCAACTTATCGATTCTCGTCAATAAAGCGATAAGTCCACAAAATTGCCCTGATCACAATATTTCTCATGTCATGTTAAAATTACACCTCTGACAAAATTAACTTATCAATTCTCGTCAATAGAGCGATAAGTCCTCAAAATTGTCCTGATCGCAATATTTCTCCTGTCATGTTAAAAATCACACATCTGACAAAATCAACTTATCGATTCTCATCAATAGAGCGATAAGTCCACAAAATTGCCCTGATCGTAATATTTCTCATGTCACGTTAAAATTACACCTCTGACAAAAGCAGTTTATCAACTCTCAACAGAGTGATAGTTCCTCAAAATTGCCCCGATCGTAATATTCTCATCATGTAATACCGTACCTCTGATTAAAGTGATCTACCAACTCTTTTCAATTAGAACGGCAGATCCACAAATCTCTGTTATGTTAACAAGATACCTCTAATAGTTCCAACTCTTTTGAACCTTTTAATTCTTCTACATGAGAATAACAAGTGTTCATATACCCCTAGCAATTGGAAATTTCTTAAACTTATCTTAAGAGATAATAGAGAGAATTTTATAAATCTGTGCTAAGTTGGCATTACACCTATAGCATTTCTTGTGATCAAAACATGACAAATGCAAGAAACAATGAGAAACCAATATCACTTTTCTTTATTCAAAAGCCAAAATAAAGTGATACAAGAAAAATTTGTCAAAAGAAAATTACAAAGGCAAAATTCACTCGCGCATCAAATCGAAAGAGATGAGTTGAGTCTTGACTTCAGTTAATTCTTCCTCGTGACTAGCTCGCACCATGGCTTCAGCCTTAGCCCGTAGTTCATCCTCGCTGGGTATAACAATGGCCGCCACCTCATCCCTGGCACATTATAGGGCTTGAGCCTAGGTGTGGTACTCCAAAGCACCATTTGCATTATGCACACTGAGGATATTGACGATATTCTCCTCACGAAAAAGTTCAGCCTTTAGTCGTAGAACCTCAGCTTCGTCTTCAACAAGTCTGTTACGAAGCGAGTTCATAGAAGCAGTTGAGAGTTCTAACTCCTCTCATTTTCGAATATTACGCTCGCGAAGCTCCGTGACCTGACGCTCTCTTTCAGCTAAGTCCCGCTCCATCGCTTCACGGCGAGCCACTTCTGCAACTTGAAGCCCAGCCAAAGTCAACACAATTTGTGGCTGAAGTTCTCTACGACCCAATGCTTCAAAACACTGTAATTTCTCTTCCAAACGAAGAATAACTTCGGAACAACGCTCGAACCACTAAGCGTTCCCCATACTTCTAACTCCATTTAGGCCTGCCTCCAAAAGAGGTCGGAAAGAGTTAAAAGTTCCTTGGCCACCGGTTACATATTCGATTACTTTCTTTGCGAGGCTATTTAAGTACACCAAAGAAATTTGGAGGAATTCAGGTGCACCCGTGAGACTTGAAACTGCGGTCGGGATACCCCCCTAGCCAGTGAGATTGGTGCGTCAAAATGATGGCTAGAAGGAGATCCAGGTGCTGAGGCAGCAGAAGCAATCAAAATATTCAACTGTGAAGGACTTGAAGTTAAAGCCATCATTACCCTCACCTGAGATGTGCTTGGCCCTGCCTCTGTCGGTGCAAGTGAAATCTTCATCAATGTTGTAGGCAGAGCGGTTGCCGTAGATGAGCCAGGAAAGGACTGCTCCTGTAGAGGAGCTGATACTTGCCCAAGCTGCGATTCCAGAGGGGAGGTCGCAGTAGAAGTCCCGAGCAATACTGCCGGTGAAGCAGCTACCATGGATGAGCTGGGCAAATGTTGTTCTTGCAAAGGAGCTGACACCTGCACAAGCTGACACTTCGTAGAAGGAGAAGCAGTAGTGGTCTTGGGAGGAGGTGAACCTACACGCAAAAAGGGTCGGAACACGGAAAGAATGTGCGAAAAAATTTGAAGTGAACTAGGCTTACCAGAGATGTGAAAAGGAGTATGACTAGACACTTTATCAGATGGGACCATAGGAACATCATCAAAAGTAGTGATGTCATCCATAGAATTATGCTCTTCGTCCTCCACGTCATCTCCTGGCATGTTGCCAACGTCAGCATCCTCATCACCTCTGTCTTCATCAGCTGCATCACCAATCGAGGAGCCTTCATAATCTACTTGCTCCTCATCATCCCGTATAGCTGAAGATTCAGGAAGACTTGTGCCAACAGCTGGTTTAGTCATAAGTCCCATTGTCGGACTAGGACTTAAACCGCCAGCCTGTAACATTAGTGCTGAAGGAGGAGGCGATAGATTCATTTCATGACCCTGTGGTTCTAACAAAGGAGCTCTAGAAGAGTCTGCTGCTGGAGCAGATTCTGCATATGTAGCCATTAATTCACCTTCTTCATCTTCGGAGAAATGGCGAGAGGAAGCTTCACTCGATAAGGCCGGGCGGTGCGAACAGAGTCCAGTCTTATGTGGCAGACCTGCAACTGAGGATTCATGCTCTTCTTCTTCTTCTGCGACTCGGATAGCATCGGCCATCAATTTTGGTTTCTGCGGGCCTTTGGTAGGAGAAGACCCAACCATCAATTTTCGGCGGATCTGCTTATCGTATTGACCAGCTTCATCCGTCGAGAGCTTTCTCTTCCCAGCTGCCCTGGCGGTAGAAGAACTTACCACCCGGGGTTCATCCATTGGAGCAGGCTCAACTGCTTGCTCCTCTTCCTGCCCAGCGGAGGGGTCCTCAACGGATAAAAATTCATCAATCCCTCTCAGGCGGGATATCTTTGATCCCCTTCTTGAAGCATACATATGTCTGATGTCTTTCAGGCAAGATGTATTTAAGTTGTAATTAGGAGTCTGAGAAGCAGCAAAATACCAGTTGCAGAAACTCATGGAAGTCTAAGAGTTGGATGTTTTGTGGGGAAGTCTGAAGACAGCTCTGGTACAACCTGCAACGGAGTAGTACCAAGCCTTGGCCCCTTCATATAAGTTGCTCACAACTAAGAGCTGAGGTCGAGGGTTCCCAACATATAGTTGATCATACCTAAATTGTCAAGCAAACCTATAGCGTTGGTAAGGCTCAACGAAACATTTACCACCTTGTCTGAAAATCAAGTAGCCTGGTCTGATGGAGAGAAGCCAATGAAAAACACGCCCGCTTAGCTGGGTGAATCCATTAGGACCTGCCACGTCCTAATACTCCGCTCCATATATCCCACCTTCAAAGTCGGGAAAGCAGCGGAAGATGTGATAGTTAGTGTCTTGTGACAAGATTTGGCAAATTCTAACCATGTAATTCCCCTCCCACTTTACAGATTCTAGTCGCTGCACAAACGGGGTAAACGAGTCGCCTGGAGGTGAGGCTGCACTCATCAGAGGAGGACAATGAAGCACATACCAAGCCATCAAATAAGTGTAAGGCAATGGTATTCTGGGATTGGGAGTCCTGAGAATCTTATTGCCACCAGACTCCACCTCCATAACATTCACAAAGTCCAGGGCCAACTCACACAACCCGCTTTGCAAACAGCCTACCATGGCATAAAGTAGATTCAAGGGCCTCCCGTGCGCCAAAAGAATAGCTGGGTAAATCACCTCGGCAGCCAGAGCATCAATTGGTCTGGTAGGGACGACGCACCGCTTGAGCCATAACATCAAGAATCCCGCCAACAGCGCCGTGTCAGAAATTAGAATCAAAGCCTGATAGTGGAAGCTTTCAAACTCCGTATGAGCCGGGAAAATGGGGAAGCCTGAAGACGGCTCTGGTACAACCTGCAACGGAATAGTACCAAGCACTGGCCCCTTCATATAAGTTGCTCACAATTGAGAGCTGAGGTCGAGGGTTCCCAACATACAGTTGATCATACCCAAATTGTCGAGCAAACCTATAGGGTTGGTAAGGCTTAACGAAACATTTGTCGCCTTGTCTGAAAATCAAGTAGCCTGGTCTGATGGAGAGAAGCCAATGAAAAACACGCCCGCTTAGCTGGGTGAATCCATTAGGACCTGCCACGTCCTAATACTCCGCTCCATATATCCCACCTTCAAAGTCGGGAAAGCAGCGGAAGATGTGATAGTTAGTGTCTTGTGACAAGATTTGGCAAATTCTAACCATGTAATTCCCCTCCCACTTTACAGATTCTAGTCGCTGCACAAACGGGGTAAACGAGTCGCCTGGAGGTGAGGCTGCACTCATCAGAGGAGGACAATGAAGCACATTCCAAGCCATCAAATAAGTGTAAGGCAATGATATTCGGGGATTGGGAGTCCTGAGAATCTTATTGCCACCAGACTCCACCTCCATAACATTCACAAAGTCCAGGGCCAACTCACACAACCCGCTTTGCAAACAGCCTACCATGGCATAAAGTAGATTCAAGGGCCTCCCGTGCGCCAAAAGAATAGCTGGGTAAATCACCTCGGCAGCCAGAGCATCAATTGGTCTGGTAGGGACGACGCACCGCTTGAGCCATAACATCAAGAATCCCGCCAACAACGCCGTGTCAGAAATTGGAATCAAAGCCTGATAGTGGAAGCTTTCAAACTCCGTATGAGCCGGAAAAATATCTTCCTTGGTCTCGTTAGTATAATGGGAAGTGGCAGCATCGATTCGGGCTTGAACCTCCTCCAAAGTGCTTGTGGACAATCTAGTCACCAGAGCTCCTTTGTCTGTCAAATTCTGGAATAAATATTCTGCCCAAGATACTTGTTTGATGCCACCCCCACGAGCCCCCGTCTGCTGCATACAAATATGGAAGTGATACATGACTTCCCAGAGAGTGGAGTAAACTTTAGGGCTGGTTTTCTTCAAAATTTTAAGTTCCGTTGATCCTGGAACAAATTCTTCATAGGACAGATTCCCGAGGAGAAGACCAGAGATTTCATGCATCTCGTGAAGGGAAAAGCCTAACTCTCCAACCGGGGTGAAGAAGGTACAGGTCTCGGGGTTGTATTTCTCTAAAATAGAGAAGAAATGGAAATGACTCTGGATGATCCCGAACTTAGTAGCTCGTACTGGAATCTTCAGGCCAGCTCGAGTAAGAGATGCCTCCAACTCCTTCAGAACAAAGTTAGTCATCCGAGTCCACCATCCTATCACTGGAGAATGAACCCAGCCAAGGGTTCTGAATCCTTGTGTAGGAAATTCCCCCTTCCTAATCATAAATTTCTTAATAAAGGTATTCGCCGGACTGGCCACTTCACCAATTGGATATTCTTTGGCAAACAAGCCTGGTCTTAAAGCCGTCACCTGTCTGTTATAACCCACCGTGCGAACCCCCTGGAAAGTTAAAGTGCCAAGAACAGCTCCATCTTGATCCTTGATAAGGTTCCAATCCATACGCCTTGGAATAGAGGCACATTGGAAATACGATAGGGGGAACATTCTCTCCATGTTGGGCAGGGAAAGATTGCAGTCTCCAATTTTTCTCAACCATTTGTAGTCCCCATCGTAAGCGACATCTGCTTCAAAGTCAACAAAATCCCCAAAGAGGAATCCTGGTTTGACTATTAGTTTACGGCTTGGGTTCTCAAGCTTAGCGTTCATAACCAACATCTGAAGAGTTTCAGGAGAAGCTTGGGTGATCATTTCCACATGACTCCTCTCGGTAATCCTGAAAATCGGGAGTTCTTGGCGTAGATTGAATGTCATGTTTGGATCCACACCACCTTCGTGCCTAAAATGATGGTGGAAAGGGAGAGGCTCGCTGGTATGACACACTGCAAAACAAAGAAAAGTGTCAGACAATGCAAAGAAAAATCAGACGCGGAGATCAAGTCTCGCGTCAAAAATCTCAGACGCAGAGTTCAAACTTCACGTCGAAAATCTTAGACGTGGAGATCGAACTTCGCGTCAAAAATCTCAGATGCGAAGATCGAACTTCGCGTCAAAAATCTCAGACGCGGAGATCAAACCTCACGTCAAAAATCTCAGACGCGGAGATTGAACTCTGCATCGAAAATATCAAACGACAGAGTCCTAGCCCCGCGTTTTTGAAACGAGTTTCCTCGTTGATCCGAAGATCATAACTTGCTGCAGCAAGTTTAACGACTACGAGAGTCATACTCACCACCGATCAAAGGAGGTTGAGGCTGCATGCCCGTCTGAGCCACAACACCGCCGGCCGATATAGACGGCGACGAGCCCTGAGCCGCGGCGACAGCGGACTTGGAAGGTTGAGAGATGGTCTTCTTCTTAGGCGCCATTGATTTCAGTCGAAGGAGAGGAAGAATTGCTTTCGCCAGAGATGAGAACGAAAATTTTCGTTAAAGTTTCAAGAAGAGTCGAATGACTCTTGATTCGACCCCCTACTGTCTATTTATAGACAGCTATGAGCTGTCAAATCAGAACGAGATTCTAGGCTAGAATCCTGCCCAAACTCGATCTTAGTGATCGAGTTGGTTGAACTTCCAAACGCGAGGCTCACCCACGCATTCAAACTCTCGAGCGCAGAGTTCACCCACACACGTTCTAATTCTCAAACGCAGATCTCACCCACCCATTCCAATCTATGCATTTGGACCGCTATAATAGCAGCTTCTTGACTACCAAGGCTACGACACAGCCCCAGATAAATAAAAGAAGAGCTAACAGCGATCATCAAGGTGACCAAAGCCGAGAAGAAACAGACGACTCCGCTGTGGAGTTTATTGGATGAGTACAGATAGACTACAATCAATAACATTAAAATCATCTGGCTTGATCCGACACACAACTCATTCTTCTGAATAGCTTAACATCCCAACGAAGATTAAATGAAGACACGATCCGACGCGCCACTCATTCTTCTAAATGGCTTAACATCCCAACCAAGAGTAATGATGATATTGCTAAAATCGTCACCACCAGTTGAGCTGATCAAGAAAAGAGATAAAGTGGATTCCTCTGAGGCTGCCCTCCTGACTAAACTTAGGATAAAGCCCCTCTCATGTAGTGGATTCCTCTGAGGCTGCCCTCCTGACTAAACTTAGGATAAAGCCCCTCTCATGTGGGCTTGTGATTTTCTCTGTCTATGATAATAGATCTATCTTAAGCCCAGAAGTACTCAACCTTACGGAGAATGACCTCGTTGACAAGTTTGCAGCTGGTGTTTCTATGGTTGCTTTGCTGTCCTTGGCTCTCTCTTATCCAACTCTTACAGCTGCATCTCACATGTTCGTCAATGCCTACAAGAACATCCTTGCTGTTGTGGTTGACACTGAATACACCTTCCCACAAGCTGAGAGGGTGAAGGAGTATCTAAAGGATCCAAGCAAGTTTGCTGTTGCTATCATCTCTGTTGCATCTGCTGAGAATGCTGCTGCTCCTGCCTCTAAGGAAGAAGAGAAGAAGGAGGAGCCTGTCGATGAGTCTGATGATGACTTGGGATTTAGTTTGTTTGACTAAGTTCATTGTCATCAAGACTCAAAAGTTACGTTGTTTGGTTCGGAGTAACATAATTTCAACGTTACAACAAGTAGGTTCGCGACGTCTTCAAATTAGACGGAGTGAACAGTTAATCCACTAAATTTTGAGATCCAAAGTATTAAGAAAATTCGTCCCAGTCAACCGCTAACTTTTGAAAACATTGGAGGGGGTTCTGTAGGCTGTCTAAAAATCACTATGGATAGTTGATCCCCATCAAGTTCCAATAATGAAAGTTACAATCAGATAGCTTTCATGCCAACAAACGAAAGCTGCAAATGGATGACTTTTCACATAGAGCGAGAAGAGTTACAAATCAATGACACTTCCGACAACTGGTGAAAACTCTATTCAGCAGTCTTCACAATCTACAGTGAAAGTTACAATCTGACGACTTCCACACCCCACAACAGCTAATGCGAGGATTACTGAATAATGGTCCTTGCAACGCTCTACAGAAGAAGTTACAAATCAACTAGCTCCTTCTAAAATGCGGAACTCATCTTCGCGTTACAATTCTTGAAACGCAGGCGACCCCCACGTTTCCAAGCTACAACAAGCAAAACGTGAGCGGCCCTCGCGTTCTTGACGTTCAGTCAATACCCAACCTTGCGTCTTAATTCCAAGATGCGAAGTTGGGGTTTTGAACGCCAGATTGGGCGTTTGACTCATTCAAATATGAGTCGAACGGTTTCAGAACTGTTTTCCCCACGATCTGAGGAAATCACGCCCACTTAGGAGCGGATTTAGAGGGAAGTTACAACCTCTTATCCACCTATAAAACCTCAACAAACTCAACTGAATAAGGGGTTGGATTTTTCAGTATCTAAATCGCACAAGGAGTTTGGGAGCTAGGGAGATTCTCTGGAGATAGCGGAGGCGAATTCTTCGAAACAGAAGATTTAGCTCAGATTCAAAGGATCAAATCTAAAAGAATCCTTCAACAACAGAAAATCTGCTTGGTCATCAACCGAATCTTCGGTTCTAATAACTCTTTTCATAGAGTTCTAACTTGTTCTGAGTTCTAAAAACTCGTTAAGAGTTATTCATCAAACTTTTCACAGAAGTTCATCATTCCCACAAGATAAAAGACGGTCGGATCGTCAACGGAGAGCAAATTCGACGCAAGCAATCAAAGGAGGCACTCCATCGCTACCAAGAAGAACCAAGTTTTAAACAAAGGGGAGAATCAAATTCATTCTCCTCTCTTTTGTAATCAGGAAATCCAAATTGTAATCGATTTTGAGAGAATACAAGTTAATTTTCTTTCACTGTCTTTTTACTATAACTTTTCCCACAAACAACAATCTAGCGGGCTGCACATATAGAAATTCCACCCAAAGAGAGATTGCCAAACACTTAAGGTGCACTTCTCGCAACATACTACTCCTGTCGACCAAATTAAATGCTTTCCAAAAGTCGAACAAAAGCATGGAGAGCGAGTCCTCCGCATGGTGGACATCAACGAACCTATTAACTGCATGCAAAACTACATCTGCCCCTCCTGAGATTCCCACCCCAAAGTAAAAATCTCCCAAATAACTCTCCATGTCCTTCCCCACCTTCTTCATGGCCACTTTAGAGACGAGACGCCTCCAAATAGTACCTACGATTATCGGCCTTATGCCCCCATCACTTTTCAACAACGGAGTGAGGGGAGCACTAGCAATAAACTCTGCCAAGGAGGCCGGGCAACGCCCTTGCAATCACAAATTAATCACTGGAGTGAGATCCGCGAGAAGGTCGTTAGCAAAAGTGGACTCCGGACCACAAAGTGCGTCTAATAAGTGCTGGGCACGAAGGCCATCACGGCCACAAGAGGTCCCCTTAGGGAAGGACCGTATGTAATGGAGAACCTCCCCGCAGTCCACTAAGAGCGGCTCTTGGTCATACCCAAAAGCTGGCAACACCGGAGGAGGCGCCGAAGGGTTCTTGTCCTCAAGGGACTGACGCATCTGTGGTATGTCTGGTGTAACTCCCGAGGACATGAGGACCTTCACGGTCGTTGAATAGTGCCTGTCCGATATCTTTCTCAAACACTGTTTAATATTGTTAGCAGTTAGACGAGCACCAGGGTCGTCAAGTCGGGCAGGGGGGGGAGGGAGCTCTCTGAACATGTTGTCATGGAGTTTTTTGGGGCCTCCAACCTCACCCCAGGTGGACAAAGCTTCTAAAATTTGTTGTTGTTGAAGAGCCTTTCTGTTACCTGACCTCGAACTCTTATGATCATGAGTTTTAATAACCCTTAAAGTGCAACACGGCAAGATCAAAAGCCATACCAAAGCGTCACAAGATCGCGGGTTGTAGGACACCCCAAAGAGTGAGGCTTTGAGGGTAGCCAAGAACGCCAACCTACAAGATGGGGGAACACTTTTAACCATTCAAAAACCCCAATTAAACACCCTTTCAACTGTACTACTGTCAAGTTTACAATGTTGTGGAGCCAAGGAGGAGATAGATGACACAGACTCGAGGATAGGAGGGGCGTAAGGCTGAGTGATACCCACAATAACACACCCCACATTGCCCTCGTCGACCTCTGAAGGTGGTGGAATAGATAGTCCCATGTCATGCTTACAATGTTTACTCAGAGCACAGATCCTCAAGCACGTACCACTTTTAGTACAGTTGGATCCACAATGTGAGAACGGGTGATCCACAGTGCGAGCTCATCCTTATGAGGGCTTGTGTAGGTTTGTCCAAGTTGTATTTCGCCTTGAGGACTTGCCCGCCACAGCTCTTTGCTCAGGTGTCAACTCAGTTTGATATTGCACTTCGGAGGTCAGTCGAGAGCATTGTCACATCCGAAGGCCCAGGCTTTGGGGATCTACAATGGAGGCTAGCCTCTTTACCTATCAAGACGGGCAGGTTGGGGGTCTATGCAGCGGCTGATGCCATACAATTTTCTTTTGTGGCCTCTCGAATTCACTCCATCGAGCTCCAAGACCACATCTTGAGAGGTTGTGGTGAAGTTTCTTTAGGTGGGCATCTTACTTTTGCCCGGGCCTTTCTTCAAGCCAAGCTATCTGAGGTTGATCTTCTTCAAATCACCACTAAAGGGTTTGTCCGCCTAAAACCAATGCATTACTTGGCAGACATCTTTTATGGTGGCATTTGTAGAGATCTATCGATGGAGTTTGACCTTTCAGAGAGGCATGTTGAGATTGTTGAGTTCCTGTGGGCAAAACACATCCAGGATTTCTTGTTGGCCATGCCTATTGAGGGATTAGGGCAGCATATGACTCCGGGGGAGTACCAGGCCATCCTCAGGTACAGGTTGTTGGTTCCTTTGTTCGTGGAGGGGACAGTGTGCCCAGTTTGTCGTAGAACGCAGATGGATGCTTGTGGAGAGCATGTCATCCACTGTCAGAAGCATTCGGGGTTCAAGTATAGGCATGACTTAGTTAGAGATGTCTTGTATGATATCCTCTAAAGAGTAGGGATCCCATCAAAGAAGGAAGCACCAGTCAACTTTCTCACTCCTCCTGGAGAGGCTAGATCTACTCTTAGGCCGACAGACGTTCTTATCTACAATTGGAGCGGGGGGAAGCATGCTTGTGTTTATCTCACATGGGTGTCTCTATTGGTGGGGTTTGGTAATGGAGAGTTCAAGGTTGGGCATGCAGCGGATAGAGTAGCAGAGGAAAATGTGGGCAAACATGATCAAGCTTGCAAGGACAACCACCACAACTTTATCTCGTTCGCTTTCGATACGTTTAGTTTCCTTACAGCTGATGCGGTGGAGTTCCTCAGGAGGGTACATAAATTCATGAATAAGAATGTGGTGACAGCAAAGCCCGCTAAGTATGTGTTTCGTAGGTTGGATTTTGCAATTCAGAAAGGATTAGCGGCGTAGCTTGTTTCCCGCTTGTCATCATCACATGTGTAATAGTTTATCGATTTATCTATCTCTTTTCATAACAAAAGAAAAAAAAAGAAAAAAAAAGAGAGGCTGTCTTTTGTAACGCATCTAGCAACATGCTGCTACAAAATGCTCAACCTACCTACGAAGCTATGCCAGATTTGAATTTTTTTTTTGGAAAATAATAGGGTGAGCTAAAACTCAGTGAGTACATTCCCCACAAGAGTTCCTAGATAACTAACAAAATTATAATAATTTTCAAAAATAGTGAATTATAAGTTTGCATCGAAAATTCCAAAAAAATAACAAAATATGGTCCAAGAAGAATATACTATTGCTATCTTTGAGAAATAATACAACATTTTATTTCTTATGATGCAAGCTGGATATATTGTAAAATAGTCTAGAATTAGACTCTTGTGAAATCAAGGTAAATACTAGAAAGAAAATAGACTACTAAATTTGTGCAAAACCAATAGATATTTATTTTTCCAATTTCACAGTCAAATATCAGAATCTCAAATATCGATGAGTCGTTCATGTAATGTAAGAATCACCTCATAGGTCACATTAAGGCTATAAATTATAACCTAACAGCATGGGAATGCGTAAATCACGTCACATAACATATAATTACCGGGGATCGAATGCACCTAACACTGTTATAGATAACTAGCCAAATATAGAGGGACCAGAATATATTTCATAAGGGCCAAATACAGAAGGGCCAAATACAGAAGGGCCAAATATAGATGGGCTAGATATAGAAGGGCTAAATAAAGATGCATTCACCATATGACAGACAAAACACTCCATAGTGGACTTTCTGAGGGTTTAAAAACATCAAGAATCACTTGTCAAATCAGAAACACATCACTTATCAGAATTGCTAAACATTTTTGAATCAAGTGGCGAGTGTAAAACTCATCATTTTAGTTATAACAGTTTACAGATTTTAGTTTTCTCTATTTTTATCATATACTAAGTCATAGAAAATCTTTGTATCCATTAAACTGTTGAAACGCGTTCAAAATACTTCTTTTCTGCAAAAGCTTCCAAATAAAGTAATATCCACAATTATTTGAGATCGCATGGGAGCCAAATTCACTTTTTATATTTTATATGAAATCAAATTTACTTTTAATATCTTATAAGAAATCAAAATCATATTATGAGTTAGGTTGCGATAGAATCAATCAAATTGCAAATCATTTTCTATATATGACAATATAATAGAATAATCAAGATGAATCAATTACTAATATTCGTGCAATTTTATAGTATAAAATACTAGTGAGAAAATGAACTCATCGTATACTATCCGAGTTTCGTAAATACGATCTGGCTCACTGTCAACGAGATCCTATAGTATAAAGATATAAATTTAATATTAATTCATGACAAAACCCATTTATAATATGAACTTATACTAATCACTCCATAATCTAGGTCCATGTACGATCAAATAGTAATTAAGACCCAAGAAAATGATTTATATACGGTTATTACTAATTTTTTTTATCAATTATTCATATTTTTTATAACTCTTCTTTACATATTTTTTAGACTAATTAACGATTTATGAACTTATCATGAGAAGACAGAAATTTTCCAAGTGTATACATAACTATATAATACTCTGTTTGGACTTGTACACAATCTCTAAAAGTTTTAGGGACTTAAATTAACGTTTCACTAGTTAAAAAAAATCCACTCCTTTCACTCAAAGGGTTCCTTAACAGAACTTAATTGTTACAGGGGCCTACTATAAAATTTCTCCTAAATATATTTTATCCATTTACCCCCTTCTTCCTCCTTCGTTCTCTTCTTCTTCTTCTTCTTTTTCTTTTATTCTTTTATTTTTTGCCCGCCACCAACGGCCACACTCTAGCACGGGTGTTTGCTAGTAGTGGAGGATCCCCTTCGATGGTGCACAGCCGGCGGCGAGGCCTCATCAAAACAAAGTTTTTTTCTCTTTATGAATTTCTCTTTTCATAAACTCAACAATACACTCGGAGATTCGATTCCCATCACATAATCAAAACCAAATTTTCTCATTATCATTTCCCTTAACCTTAAATTTCTAGTGATTTTGTTGGGTCAAGGAGAAAGTGGAAATATACCTCATTGGCTTGAAATTCTCATCGTGTATTGTCTCCTTCCTTCTTTTTCATTTTCTCCTTCACCTTTGATTCCCTAATCAACTTAATGTTTACAATAGGAAAATAAATTAGGGGGACTCAGGATGGAAAATGAGGTTTTTGGTTTCATAGCTTCCGTTTGAATTTTTCCATGGGCAACGACATCAAAAGACGCATCCCCTATTACCTCCTTCAATTTCCAATAGTTAGTTGCCAGCATAATCTAGAGTAAATGGGAGTTTGACAATATTGCTGATGTACATTTGTACAATAACCTCCATCAAATTCTATTTGCACCTAGTTGGTTTGTAGAAGATGGTGAATTTTCTTGATTTGTTTGTAGGTCACCACACTCTCCCCTCCTAATAAAAAGTTTCATCCTCGAAACTTAGCACACCTATATTTTCAAGCCTTCCTGATATTTCTCTTAAATAGGATCTTCCGTTCCTCAAGTAGCACCTCTCTCAGAGCAATTTCTCTATTGAACTTTCTCATGTTTATTGATTCAACACTGAAGTGCTTACTATTTGATTCACAATACGCTCTAGTGTTTCCTCATATGTTAAGTGTGGCTTGGGCTTCACTGGTAATAATTTTTTTCTCAACGCAATATGGACCTCATATAATTCTCTTATAATTGATATATTAATTATATAAGATACTCCAATTAAAGGTGATTGCAGCGCTAACTTGTCTAGTATTTGATCAATTTATTTTGATATTTCAAGAGGGTTAATATGTCTTGTGCTTGATATCCTCTTGAAATCCTAGCTCTCTTCTTCTATAACAAGTCTAACTTTTTTTTTATCAACCAAATAAAAAGTGGTTCTTAGTCTAGTAGAACCATAAAGGTTGACAAACTAACTCTAATCTACGGTGCTTCTCTCATTGTCAAAATCCAAATAAATAAGAGATCTCTACTTTTTATTGTGTAATAGACCACGAGGTGGCATCTTTAAGGTTGACTTCATACTCGTTATTGTATACAAAATCCGTAAAGGTAGATAGCCTTCACCCAATTCAACGTATCTTTTAGAATTTGCTTCTCTTTTATCACATGTATATGGATGATAAATTATGCTGAAATTAAATCCAATCTGCAAATTTCTATGCATACTCTTCCAATATTTTGTAAGAACTTGAGCTCCTAAATTGCTACTATTGACACAAGTATGTCATGAAATCTTAAAATCTTGTGAATGTAAAAATTTTATCAAGCTTTCCAATGAAAATTTTACCTGAAAAAGAAAAAGTATGTTAGCTTAGTAAGCAGTCAAGTATTATCTAATACTATTATTTCTTCTCAAAGCTTTTATCAGGATGTTGATGATGAGGTCTATGGCGATCTTCTTCCTTCCCACATTGGTATATAAAATTTAAGAACAATCTACAATTTGTCTCTAATGTTTCTACTTTTATCTTTTGACATGCCAAACGCACAACCGCATATTTTGCAATACTCATTTCACATTAGTCCATGGATATGTTAATTTATTGATATCCATGTACACATAGTAATGTGTATCGTTCAAAAATTTTCCCCTCGACCTATCATATACAAAACTCTATATAAAAGATTAATGATTTATTTTGTACATCTTAAACCTATACTGAATGTGCTCATCCACATCCTTCTTAACTTCCAAATGAGATTCATTTTTCTATTTATCTTTTTAACTCCTTTAACAACAAAATATGGTAAAATTTCGATCAATTTGTCTTTAATTGAGTAGACTTAAATTCCGATTATGCATGGTCCAATTTCTCCAATTTCTCCTTTGAGGTATAATTAAATGAGACACATGAGTCCTTATGACTTAAGACATCGACCACCATTTTTCTTACTAAGATGACACTACCAAACCTTCAAAGTTTTAATAGTTATTATATGCCTTAATTTATTACTTTTAGTTGAACCCATACTCCAAACATTTGTGTTTAGCATATAACTTGCATTGGACACCGTCAATATAATGTGTCCAAATTTTTGGAGCATAGATCATTGTAGTCAACTTCAAATCATGAGTGTGAGAATTTTATCATACAATTTATTTCATTTCAAGGCATATGTTAAAAATTTTCAAGTATACATTATAGTTCTTTCAAGTGAAACCATATTAGTGATAAACCATGCAGCTCCAATGGTCAAAGCAAGCATTAGTGACAATTATCAATCGACATCAAGTATTATTCAAAACTTTCTCAAATAATATTCTAACTATGCAAACTTCACTTTTTTTTGCATGAGATGAACTGATGGTGAACCAATGTCCAGGTTCTACAATAGCATATCATCATAAGAACTTAATTAACTATTGACACATTTGCCCGTCCTCTTCAGCTAACCACAACCTCTAAATTTTAAGTTCCATAAGATCTCCATCCTTTAAGATTACACTATAGGTGTCAAAAATTACCTATAGGTCACAAACTTAGTTCAAGAAAGAGAGAAGATGAAGAACGTCATCATCTAAGTCAGAGAAGATCATCTAAAGTAAATATGACGCGCCTGGTTTTACAGAAGGTTGTAGTCCTAGGTGAACCCAAAGATGTTAAATTTGCCATGCACCCACACTATGCAATAACACGTTTTACCATTACAATAGTATCTCTTTAGTGGAATCAACAATAAACAAGTATAGGTACAAAGTAGATAAAATAAAGATAAGAATGCAATGAACATGACTGATGCGACATAAACATGTACCAAAAAGGTTGCAAGTGTACAACCGTGTCAAGTTATAGTATAAAGATATCGATCCCACGAGGAAGGTGTTTTTGTAGGAGAAAATATAAAATTGGTTCTTATGTTGTGTGCGTAACAATTAGGAGTAATGAGTGAATGTGATTGTGAAGAGATTGAGAGAGTGAAAATGGTGTGTAAATAGGCGAAAAATGTAAGTGAGAGTGGATGTGATAAAGAATGAATGTGATTAATAAGGCAAGAAGGAAAAATCAAATAAAAATCAAAATTAAAAAATAAAATTCAAGAATAAAAGAAGATGCAAGAAATTAAAGATGGTGAGTTCAATTATAGATATGGGTAATCTAAAATTAAACCCACTTCTTAGAAAAGGGTGATTCCCTAGAAGGTTCTAGCCTAAAGGCGAATCAAACAAAATAAAAGTAAACAAAAAGAAAAACTAAACCCAAGAGGGTTCTAGCCTTAAGGTGAATAGTGCAAGAATTTAAAATCTAACTATAAAATAAATTGCAAAATCTAAACTACAAAATAAATTACAAGAATTAAATGCAAGAAAATAAATCTACTCTATAAGCATGAAATAAATCTAATCTATAAGTATGAAATAAATCTAAGGCAAGAGGGTTCTAGCCTCTTGGCTATTTAACAAGAAAATAAAATCTAATTATAAGCATAGAAATAAATCTAAACTAATAAGCAAATAAAAAGAAATAAAAGAGAAAAAGAAAAGAAATGCAAACCTCTAAACAATTCTTCATCTCCATCTTCATCATCCAACAAAGAGAAGAAATATTTAAAGTGGTGAAAAAATTATTATTATTAATTATAACAAAAAGTTACAAATTTGGAAGGCCTTCTCAATTAAGAGTAGCTCTCCTCTCCAAAATGAGTTACAAAAATTTTCACGCCTCTAACCCCTCATTCTCAACCCTTATTTATAGTAAACATCAGTGAATGAGAGCCCTTGGATCAAACCTTAGCCCCAAGAATGCAATTTCGGCCGTAGATGATGACTTCGCATCGATACAGGCATTGATGCCTGCATCGATACTGGCATCGATGCTCTAATAAGAATTCTGACTTCACGGTTGGCTTCGTCTCGTCGAGATAGGTGATTTTCATATATTATATATTAAATTCCGCCTCCCGGATTGGGAGATATCGTCGTTTCTTTGCGGCCAACTATCTTGAATACATTTTTTTTCATATTTAATTTTTTTATTTTTTCTCCGGCTTCTACAGGCTACTCGGCTTGATGATTTTCCAATGGGCTTCTTTGCTTCATTTCTTCATTTAATCAATGGGTTTTTGTTGAGAGTTTGAGATTTATTCTTCATTAACCTGCAATTAAAAGATAAAAATAATTATTAGTGGTATATTTATTCATATAAAATAGATAATGAGGGTATAAAATTATCATAAAATATGATTATCAAATACCCCCACACCTAAACTTTTGCTAGTCCTCTAGCAAAGAAAGAAAACTAAAAAAAACCTAATTCACTTTCGCAGGAATCGTGGTTGTATTTAGCTCATACAACAAGCCTTTAAACCCCTAGGTTACCCTAGTGGACGAGTTATAGTCTCGTGAGGGTTTGCAGTGAATATACCCATAAAATTCGGTCATCTTGCTAAATTAAAGAAGTTAGTAAATAACTAAATTTACTTGATAATTGAAGCTAGTTATTACTCAAGAAAATATTTTTATATATAACTCTAAGGTATATTTCCTAGAAAATCTTCGCATTGTAGCAATACAAAACCAAGCCAAACTTAGAAATTTAATTTAAAAGTTTTGAAAAGAACATGCTAACTCTTTGTTTTAAATAATTTTCAAGTTTCTTGATCTAAAATATTTTCCAAGACCATACATATAACTATAAAACATTTATTATTATTATTTTCTAATTTTTTTAACTCTTTCATCCTTGGTGATTTTTTTTTACTTTAACGGGCTTTCTAAGTGACCAAGGTTTTAAATATCGGCCGATAATCCGATATTATCCCCGAGTTATCGGTTTTGAGAGCTTTCCGATAGGATAAGTTGGAATTTAAATCGGTTATCTTTTTTTAGGGTTTATCGGCGATAATGCGGCGATAAAGGTGATTATTAGCCGATATTAGCAGCTCTAAAATCGGAATTATCGGGCCACACTATTAGGTTATGATTTTGGGTAATGGATAGTTTTTGAGTGAACTTGAAACCCGACACGACCCGTTCTTTACAATAAAACTTAAACTCGATTAAGTAGCCCTAATCCTCTGTTCTCTCTCCCCTCATTTGTGCGGTTGTGCCCACTGCCCTAATCCTCTGACTCTGTTTCTCTTTGGACTCCGTCGACCTTGACGCTCGCCTCCGCCGACTTCGACGCTCGCCTCCGCTCTTCTTCGGACTCCGTTGACCTCAACGCTATCAACTTCGACGCTGCTCTCTCATCAACATTAACTTCATCGACTTGACGACTTCGACTGATGTTGTGCTCTCTCCATCGACTCCATCAACTGATCTGATTGACTCGACGATGTTGAACGACGCTGAGCTCTCCATCGATGCCGAGCTCTCTCCATCGACGCCATCATCAACCGTGACTTCGAAAGTTTGACTTGGACTCTCCATTGACGCCACGCCCTCAACACAACTTCTGAAGTTGTAGTAACAAATAATATTCACCATTTAGTTGGTTTTTTCTCTAGTTATTTAGTGAAGGTTGAGAGAATGAAAGCGTGGAGTATGATTAGATTACAATTTGGGGTATTATATTATATATACACAACATACGGTATATCACTCCGAAAAATACTACTTATCCCCGATATATCCCCGATTTCCGCTATCCGATAAGGATTTTGGTTGTCCGATAAATCCCCGATAACCGATATTTAAAACCTTGTAAGTGACCTTTTAACGAGTTTTGGGTCAATGGATCCCAACCCAATTGGGCTTAGGTCATTAAGTATGGAAATACTCCTTGGGCTTAATTACTCAGTCTGCTTAGGCTTTATAATATAGAATCACCTAGAATTCAAGAGAGTTTTTTTTTGTGCCCATTTTTCGCACTCTTCTTTTGCAATTTTTTTTGTATATGTATATATATTTTGAAAAATATGTAAATCAAGACACTTTGAAAAATTATTTTCAACTCTAAGTTAAGCATGCAAATAATTTTATTATTTTAAATAAAAGTCCAAGTTAAGGGTTAAGTAAAGTATACTACTATGAAAATCATTTCTTAAGAAATTTATTTAGACTTATCATAAAAGGTGAACTTAAGTAAATAACTAACTAGGGATTAGAAAATTACAAATTTATCAAATAAATCAATTATTACATAACTCTATCAATTTGGCAATTGATGATATTTTTATATTTTTTTTAGAAAAGGAAAAAAATGACAAAAATGCAACAAAAAATGTGAAACAAAGAGAAAAATTAACTAATTCCCACCCCCACACCTAAATTTTGCATTGTCCTCAATGCAAACTCTATGATGCACAAAGTAAAGCAGGTAAGAAGTGAAATACTTATATTTGGTCAGCTAAAAAAAATCTACAATTACCTATGGTCTGAGGAGGATGGAATCAAAAATTTATTCTTCTTTCTTTTTTTTCTTTTCTTTTCTTTTTTTTCCTTTTTTTCTTTTTTTTTCAACTGAATAAGAAACTCTCGAATGAGAGAAGAATATATTCTTTTTATTATTCTGAAATAAACAAAACAACTAATGTAGAATGAAATGTTCAACACGAAGAGCTCGTATTCTACATTGAATCCTACCTTATTGTTGAAAATTCTTCTCTGGATTTTAAATAAATTCAGAATGATATAATTAATAATGTGAAATTCTAAGCATTTCGGGGTGTTCAATATAAATAAATTCAGAATGATATAATTAATAATGTGAAATTCTAAGCATTTCGGGGTGTTCAATAATTCTTGCAACAAAATAAGGTAGGTATTATTGAATGTGAAATTCTAAGCATTTCGGGGTGTTCAATAATTCTTGCAACAAAATAAGGTAGGTATTATTGGTCATACATTTTGCATTTCTTACTGAACTTAGACTCTTGTACTGTGAAATTTCATTTTTTAACAACAAATTCTTCTGTAGAGTTCTGAAAATTTGGTTGTTGATTATTTTCCAAGAATCTACGTTCATCAAGAAAGAGTTCTTCAAAATTTAATTCAAAACAACAAATGTTTAACACAGCTTCATTATTCTCAAGGACCTGATCTGCTTCTTCTAAAAATTCTAACTCCTCATCAAAAATTTCCTCAAAACTCAAATCAGACTCTTCTTCTTCTTCTTCTTCTTCTGATCTTTCCTGAATATAATTTATTTCTAGAGGCTGATTATTTGGTTGGTCCACTAGATTAAAAATATTAAGATCAGTAGTCAAATTCCCAAAGGACAGCTTCATTTGACAAGTTCTACAGTTGATGAGAGCATTAGAAGTGGCTAAGAAAGGTCGTCCTAAGATGACAGGTGTCTGTCCTTTGGGATTGGAAACAGACTGTGTTTCCAAGACTACAAAATCTACTGGAAAAATAAAATCTCCAACCTTAATCAGAACATCCTCTAACTCACCCATAGGGACCTTAACAGATCTATCAGCCAACTGTAAGGTACATTTGGTTGGGTTCAGTACACCTAGACCCAATTGCTGATAGACTGAATATGGAAGCAAATTGACACTGGCCCCTAAGTCTAAAAGCGCCTTATCAATGTGAGTATTACCAATGATACATGAAATGATGGGGGAACCTGGATCTTTACGCTTCAAAGGTATGGGATTTGACAGCATTTCACTGATATTGGCGGCTAAAAAGACTTTCTTTGGAACATTTATTCTCCTCTTCTTAGTGCACAATTCTTTTAAAAATTTAGCATAAGATGGAATTTGTTCAATTACATCTAAGAGAGGAATATTGACCTTAACCTACTTGAATGTTTCTAGGATCTTCTCCTCCTGAGGAGAGTGTTTCCTAGACCTGAGTCTATCTGGAAAGGGAGCAACCGGTCTAAATCTATCAAAAGCAGGCTCAGGTTCGGGTTCAGGTTCTTGGTCATCTGAGGGGAGTGATTGTTGAATAGATTCATCAGAAGGAGAAGGAGAAGGAATTTGTACAGGATCAAGAGTTTGACTTGGAGGAGTTCTCACTTTTTGAGTCAACATATTCGTGGTTTGAGTGGAGGCCTTAATTATGGTTTCCAAACCCCTTTCCAAGACATTGAGACGTTTATCTTGATCTAGATTGTGAGAAGTCTGAATTACAGCTTGATGAAGAGGAGACTGATTTTGATACGACAGATTGGGTTGTTGAAATTGTGGATGATAATTGAAAGGAACTGTGTTTCCCTTAGGAAATTGTTGGGTTTAAGCGGGAGTGATGTTTTGAGTTCCAGGAGAATTTCATTGATTCCATGCAAAGTTGGGATGATTTCTCCAACCTGGATTGTAGGTTGGAGAAAATGGATCATTTCTAGGGTGCTAGAATGCAGCGTTCATCTGTCCTAATGGCTGATTATTTCCTATGAGAGGGCATTCCTCTGAAACGTGGGTAGGAGACTGACAATTATGACATCCTTTGGCAGAAACATGATTGATTTGAGCTGGAGCTCGTTCCTTAACTTCTAAAGCTTCTAACCTCCACAGAATCGTCACCATCTTTTCTTCAGAAGCAATGTTTGACTCTAAGGAAGGACCACTAGACTTAGAATTGAGGACTGATGAAACCCTGTCATCATAGTGTTCCCACTGCATTATTTTCTCGGATAAACTCTCTAGAAATTCCCAAGCTTCATCTGCGTTTTTCTTCATAAAATCTCCCTGACACATCGATTCTAAAGATGTTTTTGAAGAATAGTCCAATCCTTCATATATGACTTGACACAATAGCCATTTTTCTAGACCATGATGAGGAAATTGGATTAAAAGATCTTTGAATCGGTCAAAATATTTCCAGAATGGCTCTCCCAGGATAATTTTAAAGTTTTGAATGCTATTCCTTAGCTTTACCGTTTTGTGAATAGGGAAAAATTTCTTAAGAAAAATGGTGACAAATTCATCCCAAGTTGAGATGGAATTTGTCGGTAAGCTGTACAGCTATTTTTTAGCTTTATCCTTAGGAGCAAATGGAATAAATCTAAGCTTAATCACATCTTCGGTTAATTCTTTTATTTTAATCATAATACACACTTCCTCAAATTCCGAAATAAAAATATATGCATCTTCTGTTTTATTTCCAAGGAATTTGGGAAGCATGTTTATGTAATGTGGTCTAAGCTCGAAATTTGCTCCATTTGCCTCGGGGAGCCTTATGCAAGATGGAATTGCATTTCTGGTGGGGTAACATATATCCCGGAGAACAGGTTGATTTGCCATTTATTGGATTGGTTCAACACGGATTAAACGATGAGAATTATCCCTAACCCAAGTTTGCATACACCAAAACAATTTTTTTTATTTTTTTTATTTTTTTAAGGAAAGAAAGAAAATTAGTTTTTTTTAAAGAAAAAGATAGAGAAAACCTAACAAATCAAAGCAATCACATTTAAATCACTCTAATTCTAGGGTTTAGCCTAACTCACTAGACCAGCTCCTAACCAAAAACTCCTACAGTGAACACTAGACCAGCTCCTAACCAAAAACTCCTACAGTGAAAAGATTAAAGTTTTACCCAGGTAGTTAGCCATGTAAGGATAGTACTAGAGGGTGATCAAAGATCAATTAAGTACCTCTTTCCTTGCGGAGCGCTTTACGCAACCCCTAAACCTTACCTTAGACACCAACTAATCTGAGAAAACTTAAACCGGTTCACTTAAGGATTTCATGTTCCTTATTGAGCTCGAATCCTTAGGGGCCAACGTCTAATGAGTTTTAGAAGGCTTGGGTTTGTGAAGTGAGGAACTAGTGATTTGTGGGCTAAGGAAAGGGTGATGAAATTCCTCACCTTATCTTGATTATGGGGTTTTGCCCTTAAAAATATTTTTAAGTGTGTGCCAAATTAAGATGCTCAAATCACTTGGTGAATTCTTACACTATATGAATTGCAACCCTAAAAATTAAAAGCAACTAAAAAAGATGGAAAAGAAAAATCTTTTTTTAATTAGGGTTAACAATCAAACAAATGAGAAGGGGAGAATATGTTTGAATTTATTATCTGGTTAGTAAATGTCAAAGTGGAGGGTGAATTTTATTATGGTCAACAAAAATAAAATCTTTTTTTTAAGTCCTAATTGTCTCTAAATGTGAAGAAGTAGCTAAAGAGTGGAATTAAAAACTAGAAAGAGGACTTATCCGAAAGCAAATATTCAAATCCTAATTCTCCAATCCGCGATCTTCAAGCTCTAAGCGTTTCCTTCACAAAAAAACACACAAGTTAAAGAACCAAAATAATTAAAACCTACTTAAGCACATTCCCAGGCAATGGCGCCAAAAACTTGATGCGACATAAACATGTACCAAAAAGGTTGCAAGTGTACAACCGTGTCAAGTTATAGTATAATGATATCGATCCCACGAGGAATGTGTTTTTGTAGGAGAAAATATAAAATTGGTTCTTATGTTGTATGCATAACAATTAGGAGTAATGAGTTAATGTGATTGTGAAGAGACTGAGAGAGTGAAAATGGTGTGTAAATAGGCGAACAACATAAGTGAGAGTGGATGTGACAAAGAATGAATGTGATTAATAAGGCAAGAAGGAAAAATCAAATAAAAATCAAGATTGAAAAATAAAATTCAAGAATAAAAGAAAATGTAAGAAATTAAAGATGGTGAGTTCAATTATAGATATGGGTAATCTAAAATTGAACCCACTTCTTAGAAAAGGGTGATTCCCTAGAGGGTTCTAGCCTAAAGGCGAATCAAAAAAAAAAATAAAAAATAAAACCCAAGAGGGTTCTAGCCTCAAGGTGAATAGTGTAAGAATTTAAAATCTAACTACAAAATAAATTGCAAAATCTAAACTACAAAATAAATTATAAGAATTAAATGTAAGAAAATAAATCTACTCTATAAGCATGAAATAAATCTGATCTATAAGTATGAAATAAATCTAAGGCAAGAGGGTTCTAGCCTCTTGGCTATTTAACAAGAAAATAAAATCTAATTATAAGCATAGAAATAAATCTAAACTAATAAACAAATAAAAAGAAATAAAGAGAAAAAAAAGAAATGCAAACCTCTAAACAATTCTTCATCTCCATCTTCATCATCCAACAAAGAGAAGAAATATTTAAAGCGGTGAAAAAATTATTATTATTAATTATAACAAAAAGTTACAAATTTGAAAGGCCTTCTCAATTAAGAGTAGCCCTCCTCTCCAAAAGGAGTTACAAAAATTTTCACGCCTCTAACCCCTCACTCTTAACCCCTATTTATAGTAAACATCAGTGAATGAGAGCCCTTGGATCAAACTTGAACCACAAGAATGCAATTTCGGCCATAGATGAAATCTGGATGACTTCGCATCGATACAGGCATCGATGCCCACATCGATGCCTGCATCGATGCTGGCATCGATGCTCTAATAAGAATTCTGACTTCACAGTTGGTTTCGTCTCGTCGATATAGGTGATTTTCATATATTATATGTTAAATTCCGCCTCCCGGATTGGGAGATATCGTCGTTTCTTTACGGCCAACTATCTTGAATATTTTTTTTCATATTTAATTTTTTTATTTTCTCCGGCTTCTACAGGCTACTCGGTTTGATTCTGGGCTTAGGATTTTTGACTCTTGCTTGTGTTCTTTATTTAATTCATGGGTTTTTGTTGAGATAAGAGATCTTGGGCTTTATTCTTCACTAACCTGCAATTAAAGATAAAAACAATTATTAATGGCATATTTATTCATATAAAATAGATAATGAGGGTATAAAATTGTAATAAAATGTGATTATCAATGACAAAGGAAGAAGATATTAAAATAATAATTATCATGTTCCAACTGAAATAAATGAAGTACAACTGATGTCCGAAACAAAGTTGAAATATCTCAACACATAAGAGTCAACTGAAATAGTACTAATGCACACAACCTTCCAAAAATAAATACAACTCTAATGTCTAAAAATAAACCATAACTACTATGGAGCATAAATAAACTACTAATAATAAATAATGATGGAAGCTAAGCAGAAACTTTATCAACCTGTGACTCTCCGGACTCCTAACTCGCTGCCTGAAAAGAGGAAAAACAACGAGCGTCAAAGCGCTAGCGAGAACATCTCCACCGCCCTCAGAGGGAGGGGGTAGGTGTAGGAAAATACAAGTTAGTACATATAGATATACAAAATATCTATCCTGAACAAAGAGGAAATTGAGATTTCGAAATCCACAACACAAGAATTAGTACGTCGAGCAAAATAATCCAGACAAGGAAACCCTCATGTATATACCATGTCTCAAATTGTGAATCTCTAAATCCTAACTCCAATTCCTATGAATAAAACAATAAATAAAAGAACAACACATTACCAAATCTCATCCAATACAAGTCATGTTAAAAATGATACACTCTACCCTCGGTAGATGGCACAACAATAAGGATAAATATCCATCTAAGATACATTGTGTATATATATAATGCACCCTTATTCTCTGCTCTCGAAGTGAGTAACATAGGAGCAAAGCACAAACTCAAATACTATCCAGGTTTATCAGCCTAAACCTGGATACAATGTGCCTTGAACACCCTACAGGGAATAGGCATATCAACCTAAACCCGAATACAATGTTACAACATAGAGTGTAATCCAGCTGCGATCTCATTGTGGGAAAACCAACTAACACACTTTGAGTGTAGTCTAGCCATAGTCTCATTGCGGGAATAACGACTAACCCCACTCAAGCATCCACAACTATCATAAACCGAAACAAAGTCACTCTTTATCGTGACAAATTCAAAATGTTAGATTTTTCACATCAACCGCTCATGCGAACGCAAAACCAATATGTGTACTCAAGTGTCCAAACATGTGTCTCGTTGTGCGGACTCAAACTTCATGTTCACAATAACCTCACGTGACAAAAACATCAAGTTCACAAATAACACTAGACCGGTCAACTAATGTATCGTCATCGGTCGACCGATGACATGCACAAATCATGGACAAAACAATTCATCCTTGACCGGTCAACTGATGCTTGTGCTTCGATCGACCAAGGTAAGTCTTCAATTTCTATAAACATCTATTTTTTTTTACAAAAATCAAAATCTTCACATAAACACATGTTTATAGTCGTGTTTTAATGTAATTAAGGTTCATACCACTTCATGAAAACACAGATATAAATTTTTGTGGGGATTCACTAACCCTAATATGATTATATTTATAAATTCGTCATGAAAACAACTAAATTTATCAAAATCTTATGTTTGATCTGTATAAAATCATAAACCCAAATCAGAGAATCCGTTTTATAACTTTTTAAATTAAAAAGATCAAATCTTTACATCATACATGTTAAAGGTGTTATCTTTAATCATAGATAGGTTTTAAAAAAAATCCGATAGAACAAAATAAAAACAAATAAAAAACAGGGGATGAGTTTGGAGGAGATGAAACTCACCTCAACCAGTCATGCTGAACTTCCAAACACGCATGAGAACGATCCTCCTTCACCAAAAGCCGCGGATCTCACCCTCCTCTAGATTCTTGCTTCTCAAAGCTCATAAAACTCAAAAAATAAACTATAGGGTTTTTGAGGGGATAGGGTGGCTTTTGTTCGTGTGAAAATATGAAGAAAAAGGGAAATTTAGGGTATATATACTCATATATATACAGACAAACTCGAAATTAAACAGTTTGACCCGAAAACCAAATCCTATTTGGAATATGCCTATCATCAGTCGACTGATTTGCTTGGGTTGGTCGACCGACCTATGTTCATTGATCGACTAGTTTGTTAGGACCGGTCGACCGACTAGAACACAAAAACTGACTTACATGCTTTTGCATTTATGCATATTTACACTTATATACATACATATATATGCTTAATCAATCTCAAATCGATTACTAATATATTCATTCATTCCAAAATAGTATCAAACATGATAAAAATTATATAATATTATTTTTCACTATATATTCAAATTTACGGGGTTTTGCAGCGAAGAAGAATGCATAACAACTCAAAAAAGGACTTGTACTATCTCATTGTTGATGAGACAATCTCAGCTATCTCGCATGTGTGAGACAATGTAAACTATCTCGCATATGTGAGATAGTGAAGGCTGTCTTGCCAACTGCGAGATAGCCTCCTAAGTCTTTAGCGCATTTTGTTGGGTTTTGTGGGTTCCACTTAGCTCCATAATTGCTTGGGAACACTCATTAATGTTAATGGGCAGTTACATCCTAGAAATACGCCCACTACCTATGAAAAATACGACATTTAACGCTCTTTAAGGTAGTGGGGGGTAGTTGCAAAGTCCCTGAAGCTGTCTCCTTTGGCCGAGATAGCGAACACTGTCTCGCCCACATGAGACAGTGACCACCAAGTGTTTTGACTCCTACTTGATGGTTATGGCTCCCAATGGCTATAAATACCCCTTATTTTGACTCCTACTTAAAGTATCAGTTTTTATCAGCAATGAGTGGAAGTGGGTAGATATCTCGATAGATTTTATTGTAGGCTTGCCGAGGTCAAA
Organism: Asparagus officinalis; assembly: GCF_001876935.1. Lineage (NCBI taxonomy): Eukaryota > Viridiplantae > Streptophyta > Magnoliopsida > Asparagales > Asparagaceae > Asparagus > Asparagus officinalis. The sequence continues at coordinate 71,028,352 of NC_033795.1, read as the reverse complement.
CAAAGGGAATGATTCGATTTGGGTAATTATTGATAGATTGATGAAGTCGGCACACTTCTTGCCGGTTAAGATGACTTATATGGTAGAGATTTATGCGAGGATCTTCATCGGGGAAATTGAGAGACTACGTGGAGTTCTAAAGTCTATTATATCAGATCGAGACTAAGTTTTTACATCGTATTTATGGAAAAGTTTCTAGAATTTATAACCATAACCGTTAAGTAGGAGTCAAAACAACAAGTAAGATAATTAATAGTTTTGACGCTCAAATTAGTAAAAACTGATACTTTAAGATTTCAAAAATCTTACTCATTGTTTTGAGTGTAGGAAAATACTTAAGCTCAAATTGGTTGTGTGTGAAATCAATGAGTAAGAGTAAAACAACACTCGATTAATCTAGCAAGTGTAAATATTACAATTAAAACATAAATAAGCTAGATAATTGAGTTTGGAAAACTTCTCCAATGTAGACAAAGAGTTGTAGAGGATGATTTGAGGTTGAGTGTCTCAAACGAAATTTTTATTCTCCTCTTTGTGAAACTATTTTCACACAAACAAACTTTTAATTTTTCTTAAACATTTTGAATAAAACTTGCAAAACTTATTAAAAAATTCAATAATATGAAACTAAGTGTTGAGGACTATTTATAGTCTCATAACACATCAGCCCAAACCAGAGAAAAGCACAAAAAACAAGGCAAAACCAATAAAAACAAAATCTGAAAAGTAGCCGTTATAGTGCAACGGATACCCGATCGGTTGGCTGATAGACTTGTGTCGGTCGACTGATGGGTGTCTATCGGTCGATTGATACAAGTGCATTGATCAACCAAAAAACCTTGAGAACTCAGATGCTGAATACATTTTTCTGGCCGGTTGACCAGTGCAACATGTTCGGTCGAACGAAGCTGATAAAAAACTAATACTTTAAGATTTCAAAAATCTGACTTTTGAAATACAATTAAAATAACAAATAAATTCTAAAAATAGTATAATTTTAGAAAATGTTTATAAACATGAAAACAAACATGTTTGAGAAGAAATTTTTAAATTTTTATTTTCCATTTGTGAAAACTCATCAATTTACAAAACTGTAAAAAATACGAGTTCCTAATTGCTTGTTTTTTACACAATGACCATATGCAAATTTGAAAAACTATTTGAGTAGATTAATGGACTTAATAAGAGATATTGAATATTATCGTTAAGCTAATAATCCAAAAACTTGATATATTCTCAAAAACGTGTATGTGAATGAATTGAGCTTATAAGTATAATGCACAAAGTATAAGTCTAAGCTATTTTACCCAAGATAATGATCTTCGTTTGAGCTCGATATTAGCGATGGATGAAGCGATGTGAAATCTCGACTTGAATTGCGATAACTGGTTTCATTTCGGATTCCTCCAACCTCCAAAGGATTTCACTGTTAAGCTTAATTCCAACCAACCGCCAACCGAGGATCTTTGTGTAGAATACATAACAAGCAAATAAAGACTCGACAAATATTGTTAGGAATTATTTGTTAATCATTAAAACTAGATTAGATAGTAGGTTCATAAACACGAGACCTAACAATCTCTCCTTTTTTAATGATGACAAACAATCTACACAAAGAGATATAAGACATGCATGATATTAAATGAATATACAATTTATAACTCTTATAACTGATGCATGAAAACAAAATACTCACAATCTACTTGTTTCTCCCCCTTTGTCAACATCAAAATGTGGAAAACAATAAGAATGAAGAGAGTGAAAGCTCCCCCTACAAATAAGCATAGGTGATAGAAAAAAGTGTTACAAGGGTCTTAAACATAAATATATCATTAAGATATATATAAAAAACAAAAATATTCCAAAAGTCAAAAATCAATTGTTTAATCAATAACATAAAAAAATCATAAATTATCAAATATAAATCATGATTTATAGTGAACACATATATTATTTTAAAAATTGTGTCTCCATACACAAAAAGCAATATATATATTTATATATAGATCATGAAACCAAATGAAGTAAAAACATGAGAATTATGAAAGATATTTTTAAATGAAAATAAGTCATGAAAGTCATGAAAGACATGAAGATCATGAAAGTCCAAATAAAAATCCAAATGAGAGTCAAGAATCATAGAGACATCATTTAAAAAAATGATTAAGCAAACATGATTCAAAACATGCCTAATTTACCTCTTTTAAATAACAAAATATTTTCTTCGTAAAGAGGCTTAAAAAACATGCCCATTTTTTAAGATTTTGTATCAATATAAATAAGGGACATATCTTTCCTATCTACATGATCACACAAAAATAATTGTCAAAATATTTATGTGTTTCATCCATAAAGATAATTTTTTTTGCTTAGGATAAAACAAATTAATATCAATAATATTATTTTTGACAAGAAAAACTAGATAAGCAATCATGCTAAGCTCTTGGAGATTGTATCAACCCATATAGAAACTTTTTACACCCGGTAAACATGATATGAAAAAGAGGATCAATAAATTTGGGAGGGGTTTCTCAAACATAAACCTCTTTATTAAAAAAATTTAGAAAGACATTTTTAGCATGCATTTGAAATAGTATGAAACCTTTAAAACTTGCAAATGCTAAAAACTTACAAAATTTTGACTGTATCCTTGCAACTAGTGCAAAGGATTCATCACAATCAACGTCCTCAAAGTTAAAATCAACAAAAATCATAATATGTAATAAAAATAAAAGTATTGATCAATATACATATTCAAATAAAATTAAGCTTTTCAAATTATGTTTTTCCAAAAATAAGAAATGAAAAACGAAAACACTAAAGATCTTGTTTTTAAAAATAAAAAAATTTTGGCACCAAAACACTCTTGGTGCTGAAGAGTTTAGGTACATGACCCCTATCAATAAAATCTAAAGCCCTAGGGTTATAATCCTATTTGGGCGTATTTTGTGCATGAGTCTAGTCATAGCAATATTCATGCAAATGATCCATTCTATTGCAATAGGTGCAATAAAGTGGGTGCATTTGTTTTTGTTGACCGTGTGAAGGTGCACGTGAAACATTTTGAAATAATCGTGATCTTTTTGACACATTTTGCAATTTTGAAAATTTTTGCAAGTCAAAACAAATTTTTGCCAAATGGCCAAACTTGTTGGCCTTTTTGTTTTAATGATGTTTTAACTAGTGTTTATGTTTTCTTATTTATTCTAGATAAACAATGTGTTGGAGGATGGATGGATTAGAGCTTTCACAATCATATCCAATGGAGGTTGGAGGAATATCAGAGTGAAGCAATACATTTTAAATTAAGATCCAAGTTCAAGCTTCATCCGTAAGTATACCAAGTCGAGCTTATTGAAGACCTATAGCTTGGATAATCTAGTTTAGGAGTTTATATTACGTGTGTTTAATATTCTAAGTTCAATATCATATACACACACATTTTATTGGTTTCCATGTATATATATATAGTTATACATATACATACATGTTTTTGTTTTCAAGTTTATATAAATATGAAATTACATATTTCATATTTATTATTTTGTTTTAGTTTATCTTTATAGATATGTTTTCGGTGAAAGTCGCTGTTTTCATTGCTTTCGAAATCTGTTACAACTTCAAACGTTACAACAAGAATCGATAAAAAAGTCGGTCTTTTGTATAAGACCTCCTTGTGCCAGACAAAACAAAGATTACAACTTTTACGAAAATTGAACACCAGGATCCGTTTTGTGTGCGGTCTCGCTGCGTGGTCTGTTAGCCTGGTGACGGGATGTTGATATCCGT
>NC_033795.1:71022516-71023563 GCF_001876935.1 Asparagus officinalis | reverse complement strand
TATAAACTGTGTTAATGGCGATCCGAAACCCTAAGGGTCAACGTCGGTCAACGCGTAACCCTAGGTCAATGCCAGTCAACTCGTTGCAACACGAGTCAATGTTTGACGATTCAAAACCCTAGGGGTCAACGCCGGTCAACGCGTAACCCTAGGTCAACGCCAGTCAACGCGTTGCGACAAAAGTCAACGTTCGAGGATTCAAAATCCACACTAATCAACGTTCGACGATTCAAAACCCTAGGGTCAACGCCGGTCAACGCGTAACCCTAGGTCAACGCCAGTCAACGCGTTGCAACAAAAGTCAACGTTTGACGATTCGAAACCCTAAGGGTCAACGCCGGTCAACGCGTAACCCTAGGTCAACGCCAGTCAACGCGTTGACGGCCAAGCGATAAACGCAGTGCCGGAAGAACTTCAGCTATTCGTCAAAGCATCGAATAGACCGAAAATCGAAGGAGCCAAGAGTTGAAGCTAACCACAGGTCCTTACGCCTGACTGAAGGCTGGACCAATCACATCCAAAGTATTCCAGCCTCTTCTATAAAAGAAACAAGTCCGGAACGCTTTGGAGGGGGTATCTGTAGGCATCAAAAAATTAACTATAGGTCTCCATGAACGGTTCAGTGTTAAAGAGCGATGATGAACGTCACTATCCGATCCACAGGAGTTCGATTGACGTCGACGAACGATTGAAGTGAATCGACGAGCTACGTGAGCTGATAGGATTTCGAAACAACGTAGACCCGGGCCAATCGGGAATCCGGCGATGCTCACAAAAAGGACAATGTCATTCATGCCTCGATCACTCAACAGATAATCTGACCACCGGAGCGGATCGAACGGACGAAGAATTTACGGCGAAAACAATCGAATACACCTCAACGGAGCGTCTCAGGCTGAGTTGGGACACCCGGGGTGTCTCGGGAAAGTCAAAACACCCCAGGGGTGTCTAGGAAAAGCCTAGACACCCCAGGGGTGTCTCAGCCAAACCGAGACACCCCAAGGGTGTCTCGGCCTGGCCGAGACACCAGGGGGTGTCTAGGCCCCC
>NC_033795.1:70983356-71015890 GCF_001876935.1 Asparagus officinalis | reverse complement strand
TAAATGAAGAATATGCACTTGTAAGCCTACTTAACAGAGTGTTAATCAAAACCTCTGTATCTCTTCAGCAGAATTCAAATTCTCATTGGGTTAATACTACACCCCAAAATCCACTTATCAATTCTCAAAAAATAGAATGATAAGTCTCCAACTCATTGTCGATTTATTGGCTCTCCTCAGCAGGGCAATAAATAACTTGTTTTCAGTGGGGTAATAAACTCCCCCAAAATCTTGATCAAATCACAAGTCTTATAACTCATCACTCCGATGATAAAACACATAGCAGTTCTCCCCTGTGAGACGCTATAATATTCTTTCCCCACAAATGTCACGTTAAAATTACACCTCTGACAAAATCAACTTATCGATTCTCGTCAATAGAACGATAAGTCCTCAAAATTGCCCTGATCGCAATATTTCTTCTGTCACGTTAAAATTACACCTCTGACAAAATTAACTTATCGATTCTCGTCAATAGAACGATAAGTCCTCAAAATTGCCCTGATCGCAATATTTCTTCTGTCACGTTAAAATTACACCTCTGACAAAATCAACTTATCGATTATCGTCAATAGAACGATAAGTCCTCAAAATTGCCCTGGCCGAGCCACCTCGGGGTGGCTCGGTGGCCGAGCCACCTTGGGGTGGCTCGGCCATGAGCCGAGCCACCCCAAGGTGGCTAGGCACAGTGTCGGCCACCCCGAGGTGGCCGACAGTGGCCCGAGGTGGCCGACAGTGGCCAGAGGTGGCCGACATTTCCCTTTTTGCAGCCACTGTCCTGAGAGCCTATAAATAGGCCTAGAGATGTTCATTTTCGGAGGTGGAACTTTCAAGAGCCGAAACTCTGCCGGATTGAAGAGTGAACTCGGAGCTTTGAAGACCAGAAGACTTGCACATTCGGATCTGATCCTCGGCGACCATCCACGTCAGAAAAGGCAGGATTTCGAGAGGAAGAAAGAACAGATCTGAGATCTACACGAGACTACACTCCAGATCTAAGCTTGGTCTTAGATCTCGAGATCTGAGCGATTATTCCCTTGGTGGATTAATCCCTCCCGGCTATTATTCCCTTCGTGGAATAATACCCGCATACTCGTGTAGATCCGACCGGATCTAGATCGCGCGGTGGTCCACGGATTAACCCCGGCGTCGGCAAAGAACCCACACAAGCAAGCAACCGCAAAACAGGAGCTTGCGATTCGTTCGAAAGAGGAAAGTTGTAATTTGGGGCGTCACATTCGCCTGAGCAGCGGCGCCGCTGGCCGGCGCTGATGATGCAGATCCCCGAGCCGCAGCGGCATCGGACTTGGGAGCGACGGGCTTCTTGGGTGCCATAAGATCTCGTCGGAGGAAATGAGTAGTTGTCGCCGGAGATGAGAACGAAGTTTTTTCGTTGGAATTTCAAGAAGAGTCGAATGACTCTTGATTTGACCCCTAGCGGTCTATTTATAGACAGCTATGAGCTATCAAATCGTAACGGACGGGATTCGAGGCTATCAGCCCGCCCAAACTCGATCCTCGCGTTCGAGTTGTTTGAGCTTCCAAACGCGATGCTCACTTGCGCGTTCAAATTTTCCCAACGCTAGGCTCACCCACGCGTTCCTCAAATGCAGAAGTCATCTCTGTGTTGAGACCACCATGACAGCAATTTCTTGGCTACCAAGGCGACCAAAGCCGGGAAGAAATAAACGACTCCGCTAGGGAGTCTATTGGAGGAATACAGAGAGATTACAGTCAACAACTTTGACAATTTCTTGGTTACCAAGGCGACCAAAGCCAGGAAGAAACAAACGACTCCACTGGGGAGTCTATTGGAGGAGTACAGATAGATCACAATCAACAACGGCGAAACCATCTGGCCCGATCAGACGGAGGGAGCAATCAATCCACTAAATCTTTGATCCAAAGTATTCCGAAAATTCGTCCCAGTCAACCGCGAACTTTCGAAAACTTTGGAGGGGGTTCTGTAGGCTGTCTAAAAATCACAATAGATAGCTGATCCAAATAAGCTCCGACAATGGAGGTCACAATCAGACGACTTCCCAATCACTGCATCCGCAACTCCACAATCGCCACAAACACGACCTCACTTCTGAGATGATTGATCTTGATGGCTGCGACAACAGCATGAATAGTATTATTAGAAACTATTGGAGATGCTGATGAGCAGTGTAATGATTTTAGAAAGAAAAGGTTGGACTTAGGTGGTGAGTTGCTTGGTAGAGAGCTGTGGGCAAATATTCGTCTTCAAGACACTATGGATGTTGATTCCCGTCAAGCTCTCACAACGAAAGCTACAATCAAATAGCTTTCGCGCCGACAATCGAAACATACAATCAAATAGTTGCTGGGTAGAGAGCTGTGGGCAAATATTCGTCTTCAAGACACTATGGATGTTGATTCCCGTCAAGCTCTCACAACGAAAGCTACAATCAAATAGCTTTCGGATCGACAATCGAAAGCGGCAAGAAGAGTTACAATTCAACGACACTTCCGACAACTGATGAAAACTCTATTCAGCAGTCTTCACATTCTACAGTGAAAGTTACAATCTGACAACTTTCATACCCTACAACAGCTAAAGCCAGGATTACTGAACAACGGTCCTCGCAACGCTTCACAGAAGAAGCTACAAGTCAAAAAGCTCCTTCTGAAACGCGGATGTCATCCCCGCGTTACAAATATGGAAAGGCAGGCGACCCCCGCGTCTCCAAAGCACAAGCCAAACGTGAGCGACCCTCGCGTTCATAGGGGTTCAACCAACACTGACCCCCGCGTTTCCAAGCAGGCAACAAGCTAAACGCGATTGACCCTCGCGTTCAATGGTATTCAGCTAACACCCAACCTCGCGTCTCAATCCTAAGACACGAAGTTGGGTTCTGAACGCCATAATGGGCGTTTGACTCGTTCAAACATTAGTCGAACGGATCCAAAACCGTTTATCCCACGTTCTGAGGGATGTTCGCCCACGTAGGAGCAGATATAGGGGTCAGTTACAACCTCTTACCACCCTATAAAAGCTCAACAAACCCAACGGAGCAGGAGGTTGGATTTTTGGCATCTGAACCGCACAGGTTGGATTCTGAAGATCTAAACCGCTCAGGTTGGAAATTTTTCAGTTCTCAAACAGATAAGGGCTAGCTGGTTGGATTTTTCATATCTGAACCGCACGGGTTTGGGAAATTCAGAAGGATCTCAACCGCACGAAGGGTTAGCTGCAGCAGCAAAATCCTTGGAGATAGGATTTTTGAATCAAACTCAGAAGATCAAATCTGAGAGGATTTTTCAACAACAGAATAACAGCTTGATCATTAACCGAATTTTCGGTTCTAACAACTCTATTCACAGAGTTCTAACTCGTTCAGAGTTCTTAAACTCGTTGAAGAGTTACTTATAAAACTTTCCACAGAAGTTCATCGTTCCCACGAGATAGAAGACGGTCAAATCGTCAACGGAGAGCAATTTTGACGCGAGCAATCGAAGGAGGCATTCCATCGCTACCGAGAAGAACCCAGTTTTAAACAAAGGAGAGAATCAAATTCGTTCTCTCCTCTTTTGTAATCAAGTTGTAATCGAGGTCAAAGGAATCCAAGTCAATTTTCTTTATTCTCTTCTTTGCAATTTTTCCTACAAACAACGGCTTTATCTGTAGAAAGTTTTCTTTTCCCCGCTGCTCTCGTTGTGGGAGGATCAACCACTCGTTGCTCTTCCCCTAGAGCAGGCTCAGCTATCTGTTCCTCTTCCTGCCCAGCAGGCTGATTCTCAATGGATAGGAACTCGTCGATCCCTCTCAAGCGGGAGGTTTTAGACCCCTTCCTTAAATTATACATATGCCTAATGTCTTTCAGGCAAGATGTATTCAAGTTGTAATTGGGAGTCTGAGAAGCGGCGTTATACCAATTACAGAAGCTTATAGAGGTATAAAAGTTAGCAGTTTTGTGGGGAAGCTTGAAGACGGCCTTGGTACAACCTGCTACAGAATAATACCAGGCCATGGCTCCTTCATATAAGTTGGCTATAACTGAGAGTTGAGGACGAGGGTTCCCGACATACAACTGATCATACCCAAATTGGCGAGTGAACCTATAGGGTTGGTAAGGCTCGATGAAACAGTGGACGCCTTGTCGGAAGATCAGGTAGCCTGGCCTGATGGAAAGAAGCCAATGGAAAACACCCCCGCTCAGCTGAGTGAATCCATTAGGACCTGCTACGTCCTGATATTCGGCTCCGTAAACGCCGCCCTCAAAATCAGGGAAACAGCGGAAGATATGGAAGTGGGTGTCTCGCGCCAAAATTTGGCGAATTCTAACCATATACCCCCCTTCCCATTTCGCAGATTCTAGTCGTTGCACGAATGGGATGAATGAATCTTCTGGGGGAGAGGCTGCACTCATCAAAGGAGGACAGTGAAGCACGTACCAAGCCATCAAATAGGTATATGGCATTGGCACCCTAGGATTGGGAGTTTTGAAAGTCTTGTGACCCTCAGACTCCACCTCTGTAACACCAACGAAGTCAGAGGCCAACTCCCGCAGTCCATACTGCAAACAACCCACCATAGTGCTGAGGAGGCTCACAGGTCTCCCATGTGCCAAAAGGACAGCCGGGTAGACCACCTCAATAGCAAGGGCATCAACCGGCCTGGTAGGAACGACGCAACGCTTGAGCCATAGCATCAAGAATCCAGCCAGTAATGCCGCGTCGGAAATTAGAATCAGAGCTTGATAATGGAAACTCTCAAACTCCGTATGAGCCGGGAAAACATCTTCCTTGGCCTCATTGGTGTAGTAGGAGGTAGCGTCGTCAATTCGAGCCTGAACTTCCTCCAAAGTACTGACAGGCAATCGGGTCACAGAGCCTCCCTTAGTGGTCAAGTTCTGGAATAAATATTCCGCCCAAGACACTTGTTTAATACCGCTTCCTCGGACCCCCGTCAGCTGCATGCAGATATGGAAGTGACACATGACTTCCCAAAGAGTTGCATAAATTTCGGGGCTGGCCTTCTTTAAAATTTTAAGTTCCGCTGATCCCGGAACAAATTCTTCATACGGCAAGTCCCCAAGAATAAGACCCGAGACTTCGTGCATCTCGTGAAGAGCGAAGCCTAACTCCCCCACAGGGGTGAAGAAAGTGCAAGTCTCAGGACTATACTTCTCCAGTATGGAAAAGAAGTGAAAGTGGCTCTGGATAATCCCGAACTGAGTAGCCCGTACAGGAACCTGCAATCCAGCGCGAGCAAGAGGGACTTCCAACTCTTTCAAGACAAACTTGGTCATCTGGGTCCACCATCCCGTCACCGGAGAATGGACCCAGCCAGGAGTTCTGAATCCTTACGCGGGGAATTCTCCTTTCTTTTCCACAAACCTCTTGACGAAGGTATTTTCCGGACTAGGCACTTCGCCGAGTGGATATTCCTTGGCAAATAGACCCGGCCGTAAAGCAGTCACCTATCGGTTATAACCAACTGTGCGGACCCCGTGAAAAGTCAGAGTTCCGAGGGCGACCCCATCCTAATCCTTAACCAGGGGCCAATCCATACGCCTTGGGACAGAAGCACACTGGAAATAAGATATGGGGAACATCCTCTCCATATTGGGCAAGAAAAGGTTGCGGTCCCCAACTTTCCGCAGCCATTTATAGTCCCCATTGTAAGCAGTGCTTGCTTCGAAGTCAACGAAGTCCCCGAAGAGGTATCCAGGTTTGACTATTGGCTTACGGCTGGGGCTTTCAAGTCGAGCGTCCGTAACCAATGTCCTAAGAGTGTCAGAAGAAGCTTGGGTAATTAATTCTATGCGACTCTTCTCCCTAATTCGGAAAACTGGGAGTTCTTGGCGCGAGCTGAAGGCCATGTTCATGTCCGCACCACCTTCATGACCAAAATGGTGGCGAAAAGGAAGAGGTTCATTGGTATGGCGCACTGCAAAAGGACGAAAAAAGTTAGACAACTCCAAATCAAAGCTCAGACGTGAAGGTCGACTCCCGCGTTAAACAAGATCAGACGCGAAGGTCGAACCCCACGTCAGATAAGCTCGAACGCGAAGGTCGAACCCCGCGTCAGATAAGCTCGAACGCGAAAGTCGAACCCCGCGTCAGATAAGCTTGGACGCGAAGGTTGAACCTAGCGTAAAAAATCTCAGACGCGCAGGTCGACCCCCGCGTCAAGAATCTGAGACGTGGAGATTGAACCCCTCATCAAAAAAAGATTAAACGACAGAGTCCAACCCCGCGTTATTGAAACGAGTTTCCTCGTTGATTTTAAGATTAGAACTCGCCGAAGCAAGTTTAATGACTACGGAGGTCGTACTCACCGCCAATCAAAGGGAGCTGGGGCGGCACATTCGCCTGAGCAGCAGCGCCGCCGGCCGGCACTGACGATGCCGGTCCTCGAGCCGCACCGGCATCAGACTTGGAAGCGACATCGGACTTGGAAGATTTCTTGGGGGCCATGAGATCTGGTCGGAGGAGATGAATAGTTTTCGCCGGAGAGAACGAAAATTTTCGTTGGAATTTCAAGAAGAGTCGAATGACTCTTGATTTGACCTCTAGCGGTCTATTTATAGACAGCTATGAGCTGTCAAATCGTAACGAACGGGATTCGAGGCTATCAGCCCGCCCAAACTCGACCCTCGCGTTCGAGTTGGTTGAGCTTCCAAACGCGAGGTTCAGCCACGCGTTTAAATTCTCCAACGCAGGGCTCACCCACGCGTTCTAATCCTCAAATGCAGAAAGTATCTCCGCGTTTGGACCGCTATGATAGCAGCTTTTTGACTACCAAGGCTACGACACAGCCTCCAGATGAGTAAAAGAAGAGCTAACAACAATCATCAAGGCGATCAAAGCCGGGAAGAAGCAGACGACTAGGCTATCTAAAAATCACAATGGATAGCTGATCCCTATCAAGCTCCTACGATGGAAGTCACAATCAGATGGCTGTCTAATCACTGTATTCGCAATCCTACAATCGCTACAAACACGGCCTCATTTCTGAGATGATTGATCTTGATGGTTGAGACAACAACATGACTAATATTATATTAGCAACTGTTAGAGATGCTGATGAACAATGCAATGATTTCAAAAATAAAAGGTTGGACGTAGTTGGTGAGTTGCTTGGTAGAGAGCTGTGGGCAAATATTCATCTTCAAAACACTATGGATGTTGATTCCCGTCAAGCACCCACAACGAAAGCTACAATCAAATAGCTTTCGGGTCGATAATCGAAAGCGGCAAATAGAGGACTTTTCCTACAATCAAATAGCTTTCGGGTCGATAATCGAAAGCGGCAAATAGAGGACTTTTCACATAGATCGAGATGAGTTACAATTCAACGACACTTCCGACAACTAATGAAAACTCTATTCAGCAGTCTTCACATTCTACAGTGAAAAATCTGACGACTTTCACACCTCACAACAGCTAAAGCTAGGATTACTGAACAACGGTCATCGCAACGCTTAACAGAAGAAGTTACAAGTCAAAAAGCTCCTTCTGAAACGCGGATGTCATCCCCGCGTTACAATTCTGGAAATGCAGCCGACCCCCGCATTTCCAAGTCACCCTCGCGTTCGTAGGGGTCCAACTAACGCCGACCCCCGCGTTTCCAAGCCACAGACCAAACGTGAGCGACCCTCGCGTTCGTAGGGGTCCAGCCAACACTGACCCCCGCGTTTCTAAGCTACAACAAATCAAGACGCGAGCGACCCTCGCGTTCATCAATGTTCAGCCAACACCCAACTTCATGTCTCAATTCTAAGACACGAAGTTGGGTTCTGAATGCCAGATTGGGCGTTTGACTCGTTCAAACACGAGTCGAATGGTTTCAAAACTGTTTTTCCACGATCTGAGGAAATCACGCCCACTTAGGAGCGGATTTAGAGGGCAGTTACAACCTCTGATCCCCCTACTTGGAGGCAAACACTATGTTTTTGTGATTATTGATGATTTTTCTTGTTTCACATGGACAATATTTCTTCGAAAAAAAATGATTGTTTTGAAGAATTTGCTAATCATGTCAAAAGAATTGAAAATGAAAAGGATTTGAAAGTTTTCTAAGAGGCGAAGTTGGGTTCTGAACGTCAGATTGGGCGTTTTGACTTGTTCAAACACAAGCCGAACGGCCTCAAAACCGTTATCCCACGTTCTGAGGAAATCACGCCCACTTAGGAGCGGATTTAGAGGGCAGTTACAACCTCTGATCCCCCTATAAAAGCTCAACAAACCCAACGGAGCAAGGGGCTGGCTTTTTGGAACGGAAGAGTTAGCAGCAGGGGCGAATTTTGGAGGATCTCAACCACTCGGTTCGGTGATTCAACAGCAGCAGCATTAAAATCCCCGGAGATAGGATTTTTGAATCAAGTCAGAAGATCAAATCTGAGAAGATTCTTCAACAACAGAATATCAACTTGGTCATTAACCGAATTTTCGGTTCTAACAACTCTATTAACAGAGTTCTAACTCGTTCAGAGTTCTTAAACTCGTTGAAGAGTTACTTATAAAACTTTCCACAGAAGTTCATCGTTCCCACGAGAAAAAAAGACGGTCGGATCGTCAACGGAGAGCAAATTCAACGCGAACAATCGAAGGAGGCACTCCATCGCTACCGAGAAGAACCCAGTTTTAAACAAAGGAGAGAATCAAATTCGTTCTCTTCTCTTTTGTAATCAAATTGTAGACCGCGAGGCAGTTCAGAAACTTACCAAAAGTCTAGAGACTTTTACGGTTGACCGTGGCGATCGACCGTGGGAAATTTTTAGCTCACGGTCGACCGCGACGGTCGACTGTGAAAATTTCTGTTGCCCACTGACGAGTGAGCTCAGGAGCGGTCGACCGTGGCGGTCGACCGCATTCTGATACACTCAAAACCTGATTTTTGACTCACTTAAAATATTTGTAAAATATTCATTTGACCTCTGAAAATTGTGAAACTTTATAAAATATTTTTAATACTAAAAACAAATTGTTTGGAAAAGGAATTTTGCAAATAGGTCCTCATACTTGTGAAAATAGTATTTTGTGAAATGCGTTCAAAACTATTAGTATGAAAACGTGTGTGTTGATATCCCAATAGCTTCTGATGAAATCTAAACTATTTTCCTACATTCTAGCACTAGAGAGAAAATAAAAACTAGCTAATATCCTCACGAGAATACAATTCTTGAGTCTTAATATAGCTTGAGTTAGATGAAGCTTCTAATTGAATTTGGTGTTCTTGAAATAACGTTGCTTCATCACTATGCCTCCTCCTCCTTTGGATATCATCGTTGTAGCGCATATTCCATCCAATCCTCCATTTGTGACACTAACATGCTTGATATATGAATTCACTATATTTGTACTTAATAAGCCATTAGTACTGATAATGGTGGTTGTAAAACATCATCAAAACATAAGAGCTAACAATCTCCCCCTTTTTTAAGATGACAACCAACCATTATATAAGAGCAAAAATAAATATAGCTTATAGATAGGTGCTCCCCCTATCTATGAGCTCCCCCTAAGTATGTGCAACAAATGAGGAGATTTCTCTCCTCCTTTGTCACCATCAAAAATGAGGAAAGAGAAATGCATGCAAATAGACTAAACAAGCAAGCAAATAGAACTTTCACATATTGCATAAGCCCAAGTCATTTCTTATGCGAAAATAGACTAAACAAGCAAGCAAATAGAACTTTCACATATTGCATAAGCCCAAGTCATTTCTTATGCGACAAAAATCATCCTCACCAAGAGGCTTAGTAAATATATCCGCTAATTGAGATTTTGTGTCAACAAACACTAGGGATACATCTTGTCTCTCTACATGATCGCGTAAGAAATGATGGCGCATATCAATATGCTTGGTTCTAGAGTGCAAAACCGAATTTTTGGAAATATTTATAGCACTCGTGTTATCACAAAAGATTTTTATATTTTGAAAATTCAAATCATAGTCAACCAAGCTTTGTTTCATCCACAAAACTTAGGCACAACATAAGCCGGTGGCAATGTATTCCGCTTCTATAGTGGACAATACAACACAATTTTGTTTCTTAGAAGCCCAAGAAACAAGTGAATTTCCTAACAATTGGCATGTTCCACTCGTACTCTTGCGATCTACCTTACATTCGGCAAAGTCGGCATCACAAAAACCATATAAATCAAAAGAGGTGCTCTTTGGATAAAATAAACCAAGATTAAAAGTTCAATTAACATACTTAATGATCCTTTTAACCGCAATTAAATGAGATGCTTTAGGAGATGCTTGAAAACGTGCACATGCACACACACTAAACATGATATCGGGTCTACTAGCGGTGAGATAAAGAAGACTACCTATCATACCTTGGTATAGTTTTTGGTCCACGTCTTCACCACTTTCATCCGCATCAAGCTTAACACTTGTACTCATGGGAGTAGGCGCATGCTTAAAATTCTCCAAATTGAATTTCTTCACCAATTCCTTAGCATACTTGCTTTGAGAAATGAATATCCCATCCTTAGTTTGCTCGACTTGGAGCCCGAGAAAGAATGTAAGCTCTCCCATCATACTCGTCTCAAAATGATCTTGCATAACTTTAGAAAATTCATTGCACAAAGATTCATTAGTAGCACCGAAAATGATATCATCAACATATATTTGAACTAAAATAAAATCATTTTTCCTTTTTCTCACAAAAAGAGTGTTACAATTGTTCCTTTTGAAAAACCATTTTCAACAAGAAAACTAGAGAGACGAGCATACCAAGCTCTAGGAGCTTGTTTCAACCCATATAAAGCTTTTTGAACCCGGTAAACATGATTTGGAAAAGCATGATCTATGAAACCGAGGTTGCTCAACATATACTTCCTCATCTATAAAACCATTTAAAAAGGTACTTTTAACATCCATTTGAAATAATTTAAAATTTTTAAAGCTAGCAAATGCCAAAAACATCCTTATAGATTCTAACATTGCAACCGGTGCAAAGGTTTCGTCATAGTCTATGCCCTCCTCTTGATTGTATTCTTGGGCAACCAAATGAGCTTTATTTCTATTTACAATACCATGTTCATCAAGTTTGTTTCTAAAAACCTATTTTGTACCAATAACACTAGCATAGTTAGGTCTACGAACTAGTTTCCAAACATTATTTCTTTAAAAATTATTTAATTCTTCATGCATGGCAAAAACTTAAAATTCATCATTTAAAGTATCATTAACCTTCTTAGGCTCTAGTTGAGATAAGAAAGCAACATTACCACACTCACTCAAAGCTTTTGAGCGAGTAACAACTCCTTGTGAAGGGATCCCAATAATTTGTTCCTTTCTCACCATCACCGAAGGAGACGCTATCTCCTTCAATTCTTGATGGGGTTACAAATAACTCTTTGTTGCCCGTCATATGATGAGAGCAACCACTGTCAAGGTACCACATCTCTTTACATCGTTATCGTGATGTCCCCTACAAGAGAGGAAGGTGTAGTAACTTTAGGTACCCAAATCTTAGGTCCTTGGTGGTTAGTAAACTTGGTACCTTTGGGTACCCATGTCAATCCATAAAATTCAAAGTTATATTTAATTCTACAATGAGTAGAAAAATGACCATATTTCATGCAATACGTGCACACAAAATTTCTTTTGTATGTATGAGCATGAGAATCATGAAACCTATTTCTACTATGGTGATGATGATTAGCATAAGCATGAGTGGGTCTAATCCTACCACTCTCAATTTCTAGTCTTTTAATCTTGGATCTTAATTGTTTGTTCTCAAAATCGAGATCTCCTAGCAATTCATCTTTTAGAGCAAGAGAGGTTTCTAGTTGTTCTAGTTTCACATCACAAGAAGCATGCAACTTTTTAAAAGAAGAAAATTCCTTTGACATTCTTTTAAATTCAATGTTCAATTCTTCTAGAGCCGTAGCTAGATCACATTGCATGTAAAAGGATTCACTCTCGGTGTCGGATATTACCTCTTGTTCAAGGGCCATGAAGCAAATGTTGGGATCATGAAGAGCAAGTTTAGCTCCTTCTTCATTACTATCCGAATCACTTGGTTCGGATTCCTCCCATCCGACATACATAGCCTTCTTCTTCTTGTACTTTATGTACTTCTCCTTGAGCTTGGGGCAATCCTTAGCGATGTGGCCCGGTTCATTGCATTCAAAACATTTTTCTATATGTGAAGGAAATTTGTTGTTAGAACGGGGATTAAACTTCTTATTCATTTTTATGAGTTTAGAAATTCTTCTAGAGAGATGAGCCACTTCTCTAGAAAAATCAACTTCACTATCCGATGACGAAGAGGAGTTATCACTAGCTCCTTTGAGAGCTATAGTCTTCGATTTTGGTGATGGCTCCTCAACTTCCCATGAGGGCACTTCCTCCTTCTCCTTTCCCTTGAGCTTTTTCCCATGAACCTTGAGCTTGCCGATGAGGCCATCAAGAGGTAGAGTGGAAAGGTCATGAGCTTCTTCTATTGCCATCGCCTTGGGTTCCCACATCGGAGTCAATGAACGGAGAATCTTGTAGTTCGTCTCTTGAATAGTCAATTTCTTGTCAAGACCATGCAATTCATTGATAATGTTAGTGAAGCGAGAAAACATAGCATCAATTGATTCATTTGGAAGCATTTGAAATAACTCATATTCATGCATGAGCCTACTAATTTTGGATTCCTTAACTTGGGGGGTTCCTTCATGTGTAATACATAATTTCACCCATATTTTATATGCGGTTGCACACGTGGAAACCTTATTATACTCATTAGGGGAAAGACTGAAAATTAAGGCATTCATAGCCTTTGCATTGAGATTGGCTTGGTGCCTTTCTCCATCGGTCATAGTCCTAACTTTAGGCTTTTCTACATATTTTTTCTCTATGAGTTCTAGGATGTCAAGGTCAATGCAGCGAAGATAAATCCTCATCCTAGCCTTCCAATAAGCAAAATTACTACCGGTGAAAAGTGGTGGTCTGGTGGTGGATTATCCCTCTAGCATATGCACATTCATTGAAACCTCCATAAGATCTTTTCTCTATGGTGATTAAACCAAAAACCAATATAGAGACCAAGCTCTGATACCAATTATTGGACCCTAGGGGGTGATTAGGGTCACAAGGCTATAATAGTGTAATAAAATTAAGACAAACAAAACACAATATCCAAATGCAATCAAAATAAAGGAGATAGAGTTAGGAATCGTTATCATGTGACGCGCGATGTGTTAACGAGGTTCGGTACACTGACCTACGTCCCCGCTCCCCACTCTCGAGGAGAAATCCACTACACAACCCGGTTTGGAAGCCGGAACTTCTTCTACATAGCGATCCCCTCACGATCTCATAGTACACAATTGATCTCACTAGATCACACTTCTATACAATTGATCTACACAAGATCAAGCTCTCAAAATAGTAGAAATGGTGTAAGAATCCTCTCTTTACAATGTCCCTATGGCAAAGAGAAGATAACACTGAAGCTGGGATATGAAACATAAAAACTCAGAAGAAACTGGTTTGAAAATGAAGCTCTGTAAAAACGTTCTCTGAAAGATTTTGAATGATCTGGGACACAGAGGAAGAAGAAGAAGATAGGTTTAAATAGAAAACACAGCTGTTTGAAACCCATACCCAATCCCCCAAAATCTGGAAACAGAACAGCGCTGAGATCGTGTGAAATCGGCGCTGAAAAACTATACCATATTACCGTTTAAAACAATCGGCGGTCGACCGTGACTTTTTCAAGGTCGACCGCGAGGCAGTTCAGAAACTTACAAAAAGTCCAGAGACTTTCGCGGTCGACCGTGGTGGTCGACCGTGGGAAATTTTTAGCTCACGGTCGCCCACGGCGGTCGATCGTGAAAGTTTCTGTTGCCCACTGATGAGTGAGTTCAGGCGCGGTCGACCGTGGCGGTCGACCGCAATCTGTACACTCAAAACCTGATTTTTGACTCACTTAAAATATTTATAAAAATATTCATTTAACCTCTGAAAATTGTGAAACTTTGTAAAATGTTTTTAATACTAAAAACAAATTGTTTGGAAAAAGAATTTTACAAATAGGTCCTCATACTTGTGAAAAATAGTATTTTGTGAAATACGTTCAAAACTATAAGTATGAAAACGTGTGTGTTGATATCCCAATAGATTCAGATGAAATCTAAACTATTTGCCTACATTCTAGCACTAGAGAGAAAATAAAACCTAGCTAATATCCTCACGAGAATACAATTCTTGAGTCTTGATATAGCTTGAGTTTGGATGAAGCTTCTAATTGAATTTGGTGTTCTTGAAATAACGTTGCTTCACCACTATGCCTCCTCCTCCTTTGGATATCATCGTTGTAGCGCATATTCCATCCAATCCTCCATTTGTGGCACTAACATGCTTGATATATGAATTCACTACATTTGCACTTAATAAGCAATTAGTACCGATAATGGTGGTTGTAAAACATCATCAAAACATAAGGGCTAATAATCTCCCCCTTTTTGATGATGACAACCAACCATTATATAAGAGCAAAAATAAATATAGCTTATAGATAGGTGCTCCCCCTATCTATGAGCTCCCCCTAAATATATGCAACAAATGAGGAGATTTCTCTCCCCCTTTGTCACCATAAAAAATGGGGTAATGAAAAAATCCAAATGCAAAATGCAACTAATCAAGCAAGCAATGTAGAACTTTCACATAGTGCATAAGCCCAAACCATTTCTTATGCGATAAAAATCATCCTCTCCAAGAGGCTTAGTAAATATATCCGCTAATTGAGATTTTGTATCAACAAACACTAGGGATACATCTTGTCTCTCTACATGATCGCGTAAGAAATGATGGCGCACGTCAATATGCTTAGTTCTAGAATGCAAAACCGAATTTATTCTCTTTCCAAGCAGTTTGTTTTTAGTATTAAAAACATTTTACAAAGTTTCAGAATTTTCAGAGGTCAAATAAATATTTTGCAAATATTTCAAGTTGGTCAAAAATCAGATTTCAGAAAATATCAGAAATCGATCGACTGGTCCGGTCGACCAATCCGATGACCTTTCTTCAGTATGTTTCCAGAGTGTCGTCGGTCGACCGGTACGGTCGACCGAATTTTCAATCTTCTGATCGGTCGACCGTGCCGGTCGACCGACGAGGCTCTGCTTGTTTTTCCAAATTTCTTTAGCTGCCCGCGGTCGACCGAATTTTTCGGTCGGTCGACCGAAGGCATTTTTCGGTCGACCGAAATTTCCTTCGGTCAACCGATTTTTGCCTCTGGTCAGCCGCGACTTTTTTAAACGGTCATTTACATCGAACACTGTGCTTTCACTTGTTAGTGATTGGCACAGTCTGTGATGAGGGTCTGAAGAAGAGATTATTATCTCATTTGGGAAGATTGGGTTTTGTTTTAAAATGATTTAAATTGTTCTATAAAAACCCCCCAGACCTCTTCTTCTTCCTTAGCCCTAACGTTTTGAAAAACCAGAGAGCTTTTTCTGTTTCCTGAGTAAATTTTCAAAACTCTATTTTTTCTCTCTGTTTCAAGTGTGATTCACCTCCCAGCTTCAGTATACCTTCTCTTTGCTATAAGGGCTGTGTAAAGAGAGGTTCTTGCATTTCTTTCTTCTGCTGTGTGAGTGAGATCTGTGGAGATCTACTGTAATGGAGTGTGATCTGTGAGATCAAACTGTGTAGTGAGAGAGATCTGTGGAGATCGCTGTGTAGACGAAGTTCCGGCTTCCAAACCGGGTGTGTAGTGGATTTCTCCTCGAGAGTGGAGAGCGGGGACGTAGGCCAGAGGGCCGAACCTCGTTAACACATCGCGCGTCAAGGATAACGAACTCCTAACCTTATCTCTCTTACTTTTATCGCATTTCTGTTTTGTGGTTTGCTTGTGCTGTTTTTTTTAATTGCATATTAGAGCCTCTTGACCCTAATCACCCCCCTTCTAGGGTCCATCAATTGGTATCAGAGCTTGGTCTCTATATTAATTTTTGGTTTAATCACTTTAGAGAAAAGATCTAATGGAGGCTTCCTTGAATATGCATATGTTAGAAGGACAATCCACAACTAGACCACCTCTCTTCACAGGGACTAATTTTGCTTATTGGAAGGCTAGAATGAGAATTTATCTTCGTTGCATTGATCTTGACATCCTAGGGCTCATAGAAAAGAAATATGTAGAGAAGTCCAAAGTTGAGAACATGTCCGATGATGAAAGGCACCTTGCCAATCTCAATGCTAAGGCCATGAACGCCTTAATATGTGGTCTTTCCCCAAATGAATACAATAGGGTTTCCACGTGTGCAACCGCATACGAAATTTGGTAAAAATTATATGTCACACATGAAGGAACACCCCAAGTTAAGGAATCTAAGATTAGTGGACTCATGCATGATTATGAGCTATTTAAAATGCTTCCTAATGAATCCATTGATGCTATGTTTTCCCGGTTTACTAATATCATCAATGAATTACATGGTCTAGATAAGCAATTATCCATTCAAGAGATGAACTACAAGATACTTCGCTCATTGACTCCGGCATGGGAGCCCAAGGCTACGGCCATTGAGGAAGCTCATGACCTCACTACCTTAGCCCTTGATAGCCTCATCGGAAAGCTCAAAGTGCATGAGAAGAAGCTCAAGGGGAAGGAGAAGGAGGAAGTGCCATCACGAGAAGTTGAGGAGCCGTCACCAAAGTTGAAGACCATAGCTCTCAAAGGAGCTAGTGACAACTCATCTTCATCGTCGGAGAGTGAAGTCGATTTTTCTAGAGAAGTGGCTCATCTCTCTAGAAGAATCTCTAGACTTATAAAAATGAACAAAAAATTTAACCCTCGATCTAACAACAAGTTTTCCTCTCGTGTAGGTAAATGTTTTGAGTGCAATGAACCGGGTCACATCGCTAAGGATTGCCCCAAGCTCAAAGAAAAGTACATGAAGTACAAGAAGAAGAAGGCTATGTATGCCGGATGGGAAGAATCCGAACCAAGTGACTCGGATAGTGATGAAGAAGGAGCCAAACTTGCTCTTCATGACCCAAATGTTTGTTTCATGGCAAATGAACATGAGGTAATATCCGAGGCCGAAAGTGAATCTTTCTATATGCAATGTGACATAGCTATGGCTTTAGAAGAGTTGAACTTTGAATTTAAAAGAATGTCTAAAGAATACTCTTCTTTCAAAAAATTGCATGCCTCTTGTGATATTAAGCTAGAACAACTAACAACCTCTCTTGCTCTAAAAGATGAATTGCTAGGAGATCTCGATTTCGAGAACAAGCAATTAAGATCAAAGATTGAAAGACTAGAAATTGAGGGTTGTAGGACTAGACCCACTCATGCTTATGCCAACTACAATCACCATGGTAGAAATAGGTTTCATGGTTCTAACATTCGTACATACAAAAGAAATTTTGTATGCACCTATTGTATGAGACATGGACACATTTCTACTCATTGTAGAATTAAAGACAATGAAGATTTTTATGGTTTGATATGGGTACCCAAAGGTACCAAAACTACTAACCACCAAGGACCCAAGACATGGGTACCTAAAGCTACTACACCTTCATCTTCTTCTTTTGTAGGGAACGTCACGGCAACGACGTAAGGAGATGTGGTACCTTGATAGTGGTTGCTCACATCATATGACGGGCAACAAAGAGTTATTTGCAACCCTATCAAGGATTGAAGGAGGCAATGTCTCCTTCGGTGGTGGTGAGAAAGGTAAAATCATTGGTATCGGTTCTATTGGTAAGAAACCCTCACCCATTATTGAAGATGTCTATTTAGTAAGTGGTTTGAATCATAATCTTCTTAGCATTAGCCAATTAAGTGATAAAGGTTTTGATATTTCTTTTAAACCGGATAAATGCATCATTAGTATGGATGGAAAAATTGTTTTTATTGCAAATCGCAAGTCTAATGTTTACATTTTTGAGATGAATGAGTTAGTGAATCAAGATGTGAAGTGTCTTGCGGCAATTGATGAAAATCCTTGGATTTGGCACAAGAGACTTGGACATGCAAATATGGAGTTAATATCAAAATTGTCTAAGAAGAATCTTGTGAAAGGGCTACCTAGCTTGCACTTCATAAAAGATACAATTTGTGAGGATTGTGCCAAAGGTAAACAAACAAAGTCTTCTTTCAAATCCATCCATGAGGTATCGACTTCTAAACCCTTGCAATTACTTCATCTTGATTTATTTGGTCCTATGCGTGTTACCTCTCTTGGAGGCAAACACTATGTTTTTGTGATTATTGATGATTTTTCTCGTTTTACATGGACAATATTTCTTGCAAAGAAAAATGATTGTTTTGAAGAATTTGCTAATCATGTTAAAAGAATTGAAAATGAAAAGGATTTGAAAGTTGTTAAAATAAGAAGTGATCATGGTGGTGAATTTCAAAATGAATTTTTCTATGATTTTTGTGCTCATCATGGTATAACTCATATGTTTTCCGCTCCTAGAACACCACAACAAAATGGTGTTGTTGAACGGAAAAATCGTACCATACAAGAGATGGCACGCACTATGTTAAACTCATTTGATTTACCAAAATACTTTTGGGCGGAAGCTGTCAATACGGCTTGCCATGTTTTAAATCGTGTTTTGATTAGACCAAAGCTTAAGAAAACTCCTTATGAACTTTATTATGGAAAAACTCCTTTCATTGGTTATTTTCGTGTCTTTGGTTGCAAATGCTTTATTTTAAATACAAAAGATCACCATGATAAATTTGATTCCAAAATTGATGTTGGTATTTTCTTGGGTTATGCACCTCGAAGTAAGGCTTATAGGGTCTTCAATAAACGAAGCCTCGTTGTTGAAGAGTCTATAAACGTTACTTTTGATGAGACTAATGTTGGCTCTCAAGTTGTGTTGCCTAGGAAAGATGATGATGATGATATTGAGGGAGGATTGGACTTGTTGCAAATCAATGACACTCCCTCTATAGAAGTTCAAAAGGATGTAGATAGCACCAATGCTCAAGAACAAGTTGAACCACCTAAAGCTTGGAAATTCACATCAAACCATCCAAAGGAACAAATCATTGGGAGCCCTTCAAAAGGAGTTATAACTCGCTCAAAAGCCTTGAGTGAATGTGGTAATGTTGCATTTCTATCTCAACTAGAACCTAAAAAGGTTAATGATGCTTTAAATGATGAGTTTTGGGTTTTGGCTATGCATGAAGAATTAAACAATTTTCAAAGAAATGAAGTTTGGAAGTTAGTTCCTAGACCTAACAATGCTAGTGTTATTGGTACAAAATGGGTTTTTAGAAACAAACTTGATGAACATGGCATTGTAACTAGAAATAAAGCTCGTTTGGTTGCCCAAGGATACAATCAAGAGGAGGGCATAGACTATGATGAAACCTTTGCACCGGTTGCAAGGTTGGAATCTATTAGGATGTTTTTGGCATTTGCTAGCTTTAAAAATTTCAAACTTTTTCAAATGGATGTTAAAAGTGCCTTCTTAAATGGCTTTATAGAAGAGGAAGTGTATGTTGAGCAACCCCCCGGTTTTATAGATCATGCTTTTCCTAATCATGTTTACCGGGTACAAAAAGCTTTATATGGGTTGAAACAAGCTCCTAGGGCTTGGTATGCTCGCCTCTCTAGTTTTCTTATTGAAAATGGTTTTTCAAAAGGAACAATTGATAACACACTTTTTGTGAGAAAAAGGAAAAATGATTTCATTTTAGTTCAAATATATGTGGATGACATCATTTTCGGTGCTACTAATGAATCCTTGTGCAAGGAATTTTCTAAAGTAATGCAGGATCACTTTGAGATGAGTATGATGGGAGAGCTTACATTCTTTCTCGGGCTCCAAGTCAAGCAAACTAAGGATGGGATCTTCATTTCACAAAGCAAGTATGCGAAGGAATTGGTGAAGAAATTCAAGTTGGAGAATTCTAAGCATGCGCCTACTCCCATGAGTACTAGTGTTAAGCTTGATGCGGATGAGAGTGGTGAAGATGTGGACCAAAAACTATACCGAGGTATGATAGGTAGTCTTCTTTATCTCACCGCTAGTAGACCCGACATCATGTTTAGTGTATGTGCATGTGCACGTTTTCAAGCCTCTCCCAAAGCGTCTCATTTAATTGCGGTTAAAAGAATCATTAAGTATGTTAATGGAACTTTTAACCTTGGCTTATTTTATCCAAGAAGCACCTCTTTTGATTTATATGGTTTTTGTGATGCCGACTTTGCCGGATGTAAGGTAGATCGCAAGAGTACTAGTGGAACATGCCAATTCTTAGGAAATTCCCTTGTTTCTTGGGCTTCCAAGAAACAAAATTGTGTTGCATTGTCCACTACGGAAGCGGAATACATTGCCGCCGGCTTATGTTGTGCTCTTACGCGATCATGTAGAGAGACAAGATGTATCCCTAGTATTTGTTGACACCAAATCTCAACTAGCGGATATATTTACTAAGCCTCTTGGAGAGGATGATTTTTGTCGCATAAGAAATGGTTTGGGCTTATGCACTATGTGAAAGTTCTACATTGTTTACTTGATTAGTTGCATTTTGCATTTGGCATTTCTCTTTACCCCATTTTTTGATGGTGACAAAGGGGGAGAGATCTCCTCATTTGTGTTGCATATATTTAGGGGGAGCTCATAGATAGGGGAGCACCTATCTATAAGCTATCTTATTTTTGCTCTTATATAATGGTTGGTTGTCATCATCAAAAAGGGGGAGATTGTTAGCCCTTATGTTTTGATGATGTTCTTACAACCACCATTATCGGTACTAACGGCTTATTGAGTGTATATGTAGTAAACTCATTTGTCAAGCTCGTTAGTGCCATAAATGGAGGATGGATGGAATATATGCTACAACGAAGATATCCAAAGGAAGAGGAGGCCAAGAGATGAAGCAACGTTATTTCAAGAACGACAAATTCGATCAAAAGCTTCATCCGATTCAAGCTATATCAAAGCTCAAGTATATTGCTCTCTATATGAGGATATTAGCTTTCTTTTGTTTTTCTCTCTAGTGCTAGAATGTAGGCAAAGAGTTACTGAGTTTACTTGAAGCTATTGGGAATCACACACACGTTTTTAGACTTGTGCTTTTAAGCGTTTTTTCACAAAATACTATTTTTCATAAGTATGAGTACCTATCTGCAAAATCCTCTTTCCAAGCAGTTTGTTTTTATTATTAAAAACATTTTACAAAGTTTCAGAATTTTCAGAGGTCAAATAAATATTTTTCAAATATTTCAAGTTGGTCAAAAATCAGATTTTAGAAAATATCAGAAATCGGTCGACCGGTCCGGTCGACCGATCCGATGACCTTTCTTCAGTATGTTTCCAGAGTGTCATCGGTCGACCTGTACGGTCGACCGAATTTTCAATCTTCAATCGATCGACCGTGCCGGTCGACCGATGAGTCTCTGCGTGCTTTACTAAATTTCCTTAGCTGCTCGCGGTCGACCGATTTTTTCGGTCGGTCGAAAATTTCCTTCGGTCAACCGATTTTTGCCTCTGGTCAGCCGCGACTTTTTTAAACGGTCATTTACATCGAACACTGTGCTTTCACTTGTTAGTGATTGGCACAGTCTGTGATGAGGGTCTGAAGAAGAGATTATTATCTCATTTGGGAAGATTGGGTTTTGTTTTAAAATGATTTAAACTGTTCTATAAAAACCCCCCAGACCTCTTCTTCTTCCTTAGCCCTAACATTTTGAAAAACCAGAGAGCTTTTTCTGTTTCCTGAGTAAATTTACAAAACTCTGTTTTTCCTCTCTGTTTCAAGTGTGATTCACCTCCCAGCTTCAGTATACCTTCTCTTTGCTATAAGGGCTGTGTAAAGAGAGCTTCTTGCATTTCTTTCTTCTGCTGTGTGAGTGAGATCTGTGGAGATCTACTGTGAGGGAGTGTGATCTGTGAGATCAAACTGTGTAGTGAGAGAGATCTGTGGAGATCGCTGTGTAGACGAAGTTCCGGCTTCCAAACCGGGTGTGTAGTGGATTTCTCCTCGAGAGTGGGGAGCGGGGACGTAGGCCAGAGGGCCGAACCTCGTTAACACATCGCGCGTCGAGGATAACGAACTCCTAACCTTATCTCTCTTACTTTTATCGCATTTCTGTTTTGTGGTTTGCTTGTGCTGTTTTTTTAATTGTATATTAGAGCCTCTTGACCCTAATCACCCCCCCTCTAGGGTCCATCATGAGTTAGATGAAGCTTCTAATTGAATTTGGTGTTCTTGAAATAACGTTGCTTCATCACTATGCCTCCTCCTCCTTTGGATATCATCGTTGTAGCACATATTCCATCCAATCCTCCATTTGTGGCAGTAACATGCTTGATATATGAATTCACTACATTTGCACTCAATAAACCATTAGTACCGATAATTGTGGTTTTCATGTGTATGTATGTATGTATGTTTGTATATGTTTTGAGGAAGCTGTACTCAGTGGAGGTGAGTTCATTTCTCACTAGTATTTTATAATATGAAATTGCATGAGTATTATAATTAATTTATCTTGTAAAATAAATAATATCTCATTTTCATGTATATAAACTTAAAGGTGAATTGATTTACTTTTGTTGTGGCCTAACCCATAATACGATGTTGATTTCGTATAAGATATGAAAAAAATCAATTTGATTTTATATGAACTATGAAAAGTGAATTTGGTTCTCATGCGATTTCAAATAATTGTGGGATTTGCTTTATTTGAAAGCTTTTGAAGAAAAGAAATATTTTGAATGTGCTTTGACAATTTAATGGATTCGAAGAATTTCTGTGACTTAGTATCTAATAAAAAATAAAAGTGAAATCCGTGAACTGTTTTAACTAGGACGAAGAGTTTCACCCTCGTAGACTTCATTTGAAAATATTTGTAAATTCTGATAAGCATGGTATTTCTGATTTGACTAGTGATTCTCGTGTTTTCGAACCCTCAAAAGTCCAATATAAAGTGATTCTACCTGCCATATGGTGAATGCACCTTTATTTGGTCCCTCTGTATTGGCCTTTCTGAAATTTTTTTTGGCCCCTCTATTTTGGTCAGTAACCTATGGCAATGTTAGGTACATTTGATTTCCGGGAATTATCTCTTATCTGATATGTTTTACACATTCTCATACTACTAGGCTATAATTCGTAGCCTTAGTGTGACATATGAGGAGATTCTTGTGTTTCATGAATTACTAACCGGAAATGTGGAGCTAAGTGCTATACGAGGCTAAGTGCTACACGGTGTAGATGCCATGGGAGCCGCCTCTAGATAATCGTCCTCTGGTTTTGTACCCAATTTAGTAATTTTTTTTCTTTCTTAATGTTTACCTTGATTTAAAAAGGTTTTGATTGTAGGAAATATGTCAATTACACATAAGAAATAAAATATAATTGTTGTATTCTTTCTTAAAAACGACAATATTATGATATTTGGATTGTATTTGGCTATTTTGAATTTTTGATGCAAAACTTATAATTCGTTATTCTTGGAATTATTCTTATTATTAGTTTGTTAGTTATCTAGGAACTCTAGTGGGAAATATTCTCACTGAGCTCTAGCTCACCCCGTCGTTTTTTAATTTTTTTCAGATTCAGTGTAGCTTCATACTATCCAAGCTTTTGGTTGTAGCAATTTGCTGAGAGGCATTATAGGAAATGCCTCCTTTTTGAATGTTACATACATTAAAGAATGTGCTTTATTTTGTGAAATGCTTATGATGGTGAGCTTGTGAGTTGTAAGTACTGATTATATACATATATATAGTTGCTCTGAACTTCTATCATTAGCAGGTTTATAAACATCGTGAGATAAACTATGTGATATGAAGTGTCAGGCTTGACTCGTACATAAGACTTGTCTCGTGCACGGGTCGCTACTGTCACGTACCCCGTATTTATGAATTTTCGCTGCAGTTTGGGGACGTTATAGTAAGATGGTATCAGAGCTTAGGGTGTAGGTCCTAATTAATTTTGGAGATGGTTAAGTAATAAAAGAAAAAATATATATTGGATTTTGATGCATGGAAATAAAAATTGATGTTTTATTTTCAAGTCTGATTGAGGATAATATGAATATTATTAGACCAACTTTAGTTATATAGATATATGATTTTAGATTCATGGATTACATAATTCCTTGTTTAGTTTTTCTGGATATAAAGGAATTAGTCCAACTTAATTGGAGGCATGTTTGACATATGTGACTCATAAAAATATTATCTGATGATATATGCTATTATGATAAGGAAAATTTAAGGGATTGGTTATAGATGATCATTATGATTAAATTTTCACGCTAAATGCATTTATTTTGGTGATTTTAGGTTGTGATAGCACTTGATGTGAGAGATTATCATTTGAGATTTATAGAGAAGAAATTTGATGGTTTATTTTTAGAAGTTGTAGTAGATAGTATGACAGCTTAGTTGGTTAATGATTATAGAAAATTTTATGTATGGATTCTAGTTAGAAACATGGAAGTATAGACTTTATAAATGTGGAAGACTATGAATACTATTAGTTTTGATTTGATTTTTCAAGGACTTACATATATAGTTTGTGTAGCATAATACAGGGTAAAAATATGTGGTTATTACTTAAATATTTGTCTATGTACATAACTTGTGTATTTCATAGATTAATGTTACTGATGATTGTTATTATGAATTATGATACTATTTCTTGCTGACACCAACCAGATGACAATGCATTGGTAAACTTCAAAAAATTTGTTTAGTGAATGAGATAGTCTAATCATAACTGGATCCATTTGTAGTGGCCTCTTTGATGATGTAGGAATATTTTATTCAAGAGTCGGCATGGGCAAAAGAATATCTGAGGATTATTTTTGCGACGTTATGATAGAACTAAAACTTTAGATAAAGTTATTATGTTTTAAATTTAGATTAAATATTGTTTCTTTTAGTTTGTTAATATATTAATAACTTTCGATGTCTCTGGACCTATATTGAATGTCTGATTTATTTTTAGTATTCTAACAAGTGCAAGATAGAATACCATGAGTTAAAAGACACTCAAAAATTATGAAGTGTAGATGCTGAAAATGTATTAAGATGTACTATATTATTTCCCCTCAGTCATCATGTAGCACATAGTGAAAACTTATGAAGTGATGACTTTGATAATAGCTCTTAATTGATTTTAATGTACATTGAATATGCGATTTATCCTAAATGAGTAGTGCAAAAAAAGGGTTTTTTTTTGTGAAATGAGTGATTTGTTTATGCACTTATTTCATAATCAGTGGATTTTATTAGTATACAATAATTTTCATATACTATTTTTGAATCATTCTATACAAAATGGGAATATATACAGATCTTGGAAAATTAAGTCATATGAGTTGCAGAATAGACGATATTTACACCGATTATTAGTATCTTAAGAATTATAATTACCATGAAAGAGACATTGTATGAGAAGAAAATGGTCCAAATCAATAAATATTTATGACTTCGGTTTTGATTATCACCTTAGTTAGAGGAATGTAAATGTAGATTTCTTGAATGCAAAGTGAAATACCGATATTTATATTTTAATCACCAAATAAAAAGATATATTGGAATAGGCTAGATTTGATATTTAGATTTATGACTCTACAATGATTTTTACTTATTTTAGAATTCAAATCATATTGATTGAAAGGATTGTGACAGTACATTATTGTAATATTTTTGACAATAGAAAAAAATTATTAACCAAAGATAAGAAAAATTTCGTGCTAATGACTTAACAGTAGAGATTTTATATATATATAAAATATTTATCCTATGTGCCTGTTTGTGGGAAAATTTGCAGTAAAAGAAACGAAGGAAAATTGATTTGTATTCCTTTAATCTCAGTTACAATTGGATTTCCTGATTACAAAAGAGAGGAGAATGATCTGGATTCTCCCCTTTGTTTAAATCTGGGTTCTTCAGGGTAGCGATGAGATGCCTCCCTCGAATGCTCGCGTCGAGTTTGCTTCTCGTTGACGATCCGCACGTCTTGATTCACTGGAACATGATCTTCTCCTCACGATTTGACGTTGTGGAGAACTTTCGTGGCAAGTTTGAAACTCTGGACGAGTTGATAACTCTGAATGAGTTTGGAACTCTATGAAAGAGAGTTGATTTGAACCGATAATCGGTTCTCAAGCCAAGGATGAAGAAGCTCTTGTTGCAGATCTCCCAAGCTCCAGAAATGCTCTAAGGATCCTGTTGACGAGCTAAGAAGTTCTAACAGACCGACCGAACCTTGAACTGAATTGATTTTCAGTTATTTATAGGGGATTAAGGGGTATAACCACCTCCTTAATTCGCTCCTAAGTGGGGCTAATGGGATGTAACCGCCCCTTAAATCACTCCTGAGTGGAGTTGTGATCCCCTCAGATCGTGGGAAACGGTTTTGAAACCGTTCAGCTCGTGTTTGAACGAGTCAAACGCAAAATCCACGTTCTGGCGTGAATTCTGCATTCAACCGCAATGTCTCGGACGCAGCGTTGTGAAGTTGCGTTGTGCAGCGATTTGGAGCTGCGTTCTGCGGCTGATTGGAGCTGCATTTGAGCGACTGTTTGAACTGCGTCTGACAACGATTGGAGTTGCGTCTGGCAGCGGATTGGAGCTGCGTTCTGCGGCTGATTGTTGAAGCTGCGTTCAGCGGCTGGTTGTTGAAGCTGCGTTCAGCGGCTGATTGGTGAAGCTGCGTTCAGCGGCTGATTGGAGCTGCGTTTGGCAGCGATTGGAGCTGCGTTGGACAGCGATTGGAGCTGCGTTGGGCAGCGGTATAGAGCTGCGTTAGGCTACATTCGTGGTTATGAACGCGATGTGTCTTGATGCTGGTGTGCGGGGAGGACTTCCACAGTTTGATTTGAAGAGACCGTCGATTTGTAGTCTCTTTCTGTCGAAGCGTTGCAAAGATCGTCATTTTGTAATCTTTACTTTAGCTCTTTGATATGCAAGAGTCGTCATATTGTAACTCTCGATGTTGATTATGAAGGCTGTTTGATTAGAGCTTCCATCAGTTGTCGTGAAGGTCGTCAGATTGTAACCTTTAGCGATCTACGTGAAAGTCTTCAAATTGTAACCTTCTGGAAGTCGTCAGAGTGTAACTTCCATCATCGGTGTTTTGATGGGGATCAGCTATCTATTGTGATTTTTAGACAGCCTACAGAACCCCCTCCAAAGTTTTCGAAAGTTCGCGGTTGACTGGGACGAATTTTCGGAATACTTTGGATCTCAACTCTGATCTTGGAGCTGTTGATTCCTTGTGGTAAAGGATTTGTTCTCTGCACTTGCTTCGAAGGCATCTTGGTTGAAGGGATTTGCACGTAGGACCTGTGTGAAGGTATGCGCCATAATCCTGCTTCTGGAATGTGGGGGTGGACCCTGCATTTTGAACTTGAGATGCGGGTCTCACCCTTGCATGTTGAATTTGGAACACGGGTGTGACCTCGGCGTTCGGTTTTTGCATCGCGGGTCTGACCTCAACGTTTTGACTTAAGACATGGAAGTGGCTTCCGTGCATTTTTGACTAAGTCTTTGAGACTTGTCTTTGGCTCATCTGTTTTAAGTCTCGGCTCACATCCATTAAGCTGATGGACCTGCAAACGTGCATAGGATTTTTGGCAAACCCTCAGCCATCAACGGATTTGATAAGCCTTTACCGACTACCGTTTGAGTCGGGCTAGCGTGTGGATTGTCTAAGTCCATTCCACATGTAACGTTGTGCTAAGAGAATGAACCCTCTTAGACTTGATGCTATGATTTTGAATACATAGACTTTATCATTTTCACGGGAAAAGACTAACTGACAACGCGTGTTAGGCGTAGGCTTATCTCTAATTAGGGATCGAGATAAATTCCCCCATGCGTGAAAGGCATGGATTTTGGTGCTACGATGTTGAATACGTAGACTTTATCGTTATTTCTTCCTGTGTTACTTGAAACACTGAAAGAAAGTTGGAAGCACCAGAGGTGTAATATTAACTTAGCATGAATTTTCACTTAGAGTGAAATTCAGAAATTTTCCTTATTATCACTGGGATAATTTCAGAAAATATTTAATCCATTGGGGATTTTATAATGACAACTTGCTATTCTTGTTGAAAAAGGATTAACAAGTTCGTTGGGGGGTTTGACTGTTAGAGGTGTGATGTTAACCTAACAGTATTTTTATGGACCTATCACTCCGTTGGTTTTTATGGACCTATCACTCCGTTGATGAGAGTCGATAAGTGGAAAGTGTTGCGATCGGAGCAACTTTGAGGACCTATCGCTCTATTGACGAGAGTCGATAAGTTGATTTTGTCAGAGGTGTTTGATATTAACGTGACAAGAGAATGTTGCGATCCGAGCAACTTTGAGGACCTATCGCTCTATTGGGGAGAGTCGATAAGTGAATTTTGTCAGAGGTGTGATATTAACGTGACAGGAAGGTGTTGCGATTGGAGCAACTTTGTGGACTTATCATCCGATTGAAGATGATTGATAAGTATGTTTTGTCAGAGGTTTAGTGTTAACGTGACAGGATTTGTGTTGCGATTGGAGCAACTTTATGGACTTATCATCCTATTGACGAGGATTGATAAGTGGGTTTTGTCAGAGGTTTAGTATTAACGTGACAGGAATTGTGTTACGATTAGAGCAACTTTGTGGACTTATCATCCTATTGACGAGGATTGATAAGTGGATTTGTCAGAGGTTTGGTGTTAATGTGACAGGATTGTGTACTTGTGATTTGAACAAGATTTTGGGGACTAGCGTCTCGCTGGGGAGAATTGCTAAGTGAGTTTATTATCAGAAGCGATGAATTTTGATACTAAGATTTTGAAGACTTAGTGTCTTGCTGGGGAAGATTGTGATTTGAGCAATTTTGAGGACCTATCATCCTATTGAAGAGGATTGATAAGTTAATTGTCAGAGGTATTATATCGTTAACGTGACAAATTGGGAGTGATGTAAGTTGAATGCATACTCTGTGGAGTGATGCAAACTGAATGCATACTCTGTGGGGATTATGATCGTCAGAAGTGTAATGTTAACTCGACGATGTGAAAGATTCATTACTCTTAATCGAATGGATTCCAAGTAACGAACCCCCAGTCTTGATTAAGACTTAGCCGGGGAATAAAAAGAGGTAGACAAGGCACATCACCTAGTGGGCCATTATCTGATGAGTTTGACTATCAGAGGTAACTGTTAACGTGATAGTTTTGTGGACCCGCCATCCTACTTGAAGAGGATTGGTGGAGGAATATGGAGGAAAATGACTATCAGAGGTGACGGTTAACGTGATAGTTTTGGTGGACCCACCATCCTACTTGAAGAGGATTGGTGGGAAAATTTGGAGAAACTAGACTATCAGAGGTATCTGTTAACGTGATAGTTTTGGTGGACCCGCCATCCTATTGAGGAGGATTGGTGGGGGAATTTGGAGAAACTAGACTATCAGAGGTAATTGTTAACGTTATAGTTTTGGTGGACCCGCCATCCTATTGAGGAGGATTGGTGGGGGAATTTGGAGAAACTAGACTATCAGAGGTAATTGTTAACGTTATAGTTTTGGTGGACCCGCCATCCTATTGAGGAGGATTGGTGGGGGAATTTGGAGAAACTAGACTATCAGAGGTAACTGTTAACGTGATAGTTTTGGTAGACCCGCCATCCTATTAAGGAGGATTGGTGGGGGAATTTGAAGAAACTAGACTATCAGAGGTAACTGTTAACGTGATAGTTTTGATGGACCCGCCATCCTATTGAGGAGGATTGGTAGGGGAATTTGGAGAAAATAGACTATCAGAGGTAACTGTTAACGTGATAGTTTTGGTGGACCCGCCATCCTATTGAGGAGGATTGGTGGGAGAATTTGGAGAAAATAGACTATCAGAGGTAATTGTTAACGTGATAGTTTTGGTGGACCCACCATCCTATTGATGAGGATTGGTGGGGGAATTTGGAGAAATTGGACTATCAGAGGTGATCATTAACGTGATAGTTGTTGGACCTGCCATCCTACTGAAGAGGAGGATTAGCTTCAGTGGCCGTAGCATCTTCTAGTTCTGACTGGGAAGAGTGAGCTTGGTCCGATTGCTCAGGTTGATCCTGCCTACTTTGTTCTTCAGCTTTGATCCTGGCAATAATCTTTTGAGCATGTTCGCCTTGAGAGATTAGTTGTCTCCAAGAACGGCATTCTGCAACCCCGATTCAGGCTAGGAGGTCGGTTTGCAAATTGTGCCGACAGATCTCCACTAGGGTAGACTGTGTCATACCTGACGAACACCGGAGAGCTATAGTTCGGAACCTCTTGACGAAGGCTTTGACGGACTCTCTCTTCATCTGCTTAGTGGCGAGAAGAGTATGGATGGAGACTTCTGTATCATCTTCAAAGAATCTTGATAGGAAGAGTCTCTCTAGATCTGTCCACTTTTGGATACATCCCACAGGAAGTTTCCTGAACCATTCAAAGGCAACTCCCTTGAGGGTGCCAATGAATAATCGAGCCAGTATGGCGTCGTTTGATATCACATTCCCAGTCTGTGACTTGAAATGATAGATATGTTGGTTCAGTGATCCCGTACCGTCAAAAGTTTGTAGCGTCAGGACTTCGAATTTTGGAGGATAAGGGGTTACATCCCATTCGGTAGGATAGGGTCTGATAACTCCCTCATCCTGGAGCTCGCTTCTGTTGGAAATGGCATTGAGGCGGGCTTCCAATTCTTCCATTTTAGCAGATTGGAGATTCTGCTCGTTCTCAGTCTCTCTTCCTTTATCATAGGAAGATTCCAGGTTGTGGGCTTCTTGATCAGAAGTAGCACCATCAACCATTATTTCCTTCCCTCTGCTTGTGTGAGGTCGGGATGAAGATGTTTTTCCTTTCCGGGAAGATTCTTGCCTAGGTGGCGAATCTGTCTTCTGAAATTTAGCCTTGTCTACGACGAGTTGAGTCAACAGGTCTAGGAGTTCATTGAGGGTATTTTGCTGTGATTTGAACATGGCGTCTTGCTGAGCAACCCTCTTTGAAAGATCTTCAGAATGTTCTGCCATATGGGTGAAGCTCTCATGCCCAATGAAAGAGCTTGATGCTTGAGACTCCGCAATGGCTGAGTGTTCATCATCAGAATTGGTTTCTTTGGCTAACCTCCGATAGTTGATAGGGAGAATGGCTCCCGTCCGAGTCTGAGTGTGTCGGTAGTAGAACTAGGGACTGACTATTTTCCTCTGCCGATCACATTGATAGTGACTTTAGGATACTCGGTCTCTGGAGACTTCTTTCTGTGAGAACATCGTCGTTGGTTGGGCAAAACAACATTCGTAAATTGGTCGAACACCAATAGTTTGGCCACATATGAGCAGCATTGATATTCCGAGAGGACCGTAGGAATGACTTGTTGCATCGGTCTTTCTCTCGATATGAACTCTCTCAAATCTGTTGTAAAGATTCGAGGAGAATTACTCACTGATCGTGAGGTTTGAACTGGAACCCCCAGTCCACGATTGGACAGGACTGGCTCTTGGTGAACATGGATCTGGTTGAGATACTTTGAATCCATGCACTTTTTATATCCGCCCCTCAACCAAGTCGCGCTACGCAGAGTATTCGGAGGTCTCGCATGCCTGAGCTTCATGTTTTACTGATGAAACGCATATTTGAGAGTTGCGTTCATTTTGTGGAACGCGCCCATGAGGGTTGCGTTCATTTTGTGGAACGCGCCCCTGAGGGTTGCGCTCAGTCTTCTTCACACAGAGCCTATGTTTGGGCTCATAGACGCGATACTTGCATTCTGAAATAGAAACGCAGGGCATAGGGTCGCGTTTAGGCTCACAAACATGAAGCTCATGTTGACTTGAGGATCGACATTCTCGGAGATGTGCTCGTTGTAGGGATCTCCTCCTGCGTCAAGCGACGTTCTTCTTATCCTGCTTCAAGGCCTTTGTCGCCTCAATGGACATCTTTCGACCCGATACCCGTCGTCTTGGCGCGGGGTTGGCTGAAGCTGAGCCCACTCCATCGGAGGAGGGGCTGTCCAAGCAATCTGGCCCAAAGGAGAGGTCTTCCTTCGGCATAGGAGCAACAGTTGGAGCTTTAGTCTCTTTGGAGACTTTGTGGATCTTGTGCATAGCCTTGGGGCTAAGGGATCCGGAGGAGAGGGCCTCCTCAAACTTGGCTTGATCAAACTCTACCACGAGAGTTTCGACGGTTGTTCCAGTGAGATGAACATCGAATTGCGCCACCACTTCTTCGTCAGAGAAACTAGTCCCCAGCAGAGTCGCCATCTTTTGTTTGTGGGAAAATTTGCAGTAAAAGAAACGAAGGAAAATTGATTTGTATTCCTTTAATCTCAGTTACAATTGGATTTCCTGATTACAAAAGAGAGGAGAATGATCTGGATTCTCCCCTTTGTTTAAATCTGGGTTCTTCACGGTAGCGATGAGATGCCTCCCTCGAATGCTCACGTCGAGTTTGCTTCTCGTTGACGATCCGCACGTCTTGATTCACTGGAACATGATCTTCTCCTCACGATTTGATGTTGTGGAGAACTTTCGTGGCAAGTTTGAAACTCTGGACGAGTTGATAACTCTGAATGAGTTTGGAACT
>NC_033795.1:70973438-70982356 GCF_001876935.1 Asparagus officinalis | reverse complement strand
ACCCCTTCATAGCGCTCCAATTTATTGTTCAACCTATGTATCTCCTGGGAGCAAGCATCCCATTGAAGGTGCTTGCTACGCTTGACAGCGTGGAGAAATTTCCAATTTATATTGGTCGTATTCCTCTAAAAATGAATTTGCTCTACAGGCGTCAACTTATCTATTTCATCTTCTCTTGAAAAAGCATCAGCGATATGCTGGGACAAAATCTGTAAAGTACACCATATACCCTTTACCCTTGTAAATCCACAAGATTAAGCAGAATATTATGAAAACCCTTAAAAGAAAGTTAACATGAAACAATGCAAATTGAAAATGAATTAATGATAACGATAAAATATTTAACTCAATGTAAATATGCTGTGATGTGTAAAGAGTCATTGCTGCTTACGTAACCCACAGATGAGCTCTTTGGTCTGCCCATCACCTTCTCTTGCTTCCCAGCCTTCTGCTTTTCTTCCTCGTTCATCTTTCTCGGCCTAGTTTGCTCTTTGGTCAGCCCATTACTCCTTTTCTTCTCTTGCTTCCCGGACGCTAGGCTTCTATTTTTCCCAAATCGAGTGAATTCAATCTTCTTCCTGCTGGGCTCCCTTTGAGGGTATTTTTCACCCCATCCAATGCTGAGTGAAATTGGTTTCTCCTCAAGTTTTATGCTTGCTTTCTTGGCCTTAGAGACGATTGTCTCCATCCTCAGCGATCCAGCCGTCCCTCCGACCCTTACCCAGTTGGTCATCGGAGGCTTCCACCTCAAGTTTAGGGCTGGTTTTTTAATGCCAGTCATCTCAAACTACCAAAGCTGTCAGAATAGAAGGATCAATTGTCAAAATAATTAACTTGCATAACTCTTTCTTGAACTACAACATACTAAATAGCTAGCCTTCACTTCACTAACCCATGTTAACATTACTGGGTACATGTTACCTTTCACTTATTAATGTTAACTTTAATTTTTATATGTTAAAGTTTATGTTAACATGTTAACTTTCACCTATTAATGTTAACTTTTACTTTTATATGTCAAACTTCATGTTAACATGTTGATTTTAACATGTTAACCTATTAACGTCCAATGTTGTACATGTTTTCTAATGCATGTTACCATGACTCCTATTAACTAGATCAAATGTCAAGCCAGATGATCATGCAACATACAGGGATGAGCGGCATGCATCCAGGTACGTATGTAACCCCTGGCTTCCTCATCCCTTGAACAGCAATTTGAATGCCTCTCTTCGTCTCATCAAAAATAAATTTACCCTACGCAATGGTCTTCACTCTCTCGATACTATCTACATAATGAAACAATTGTCTTGGGATGCCTTGAGAGCTATTAGGGCACCAAATCGTTGCACATTGGTACAATATCTGAAGCAACACAAAATCCTCAATGTCCTTATTATCAGAGGACTCAACAAGTGTTTCCAGCAACTCCTCGACATATCTCATCATGCTACCAGCTTCTGGTGTAGCCTTGGCCTTTGCCTTTGCCTTTGGCTTGGCCTTTAGCATTTCTTTCTTATCTTCAAAGTATTGCCTCCAAAGTCGGTTGTGAGAGTCTCTATTCCCGTAGATCAGCTCCCCATCAATGGGAAAGCCTGTGTGAGTATGCACCCACTCTTCATCAAATTTCACTGAAAATATAGAACCGCTCTTGGGGTTGGGAAAAGAGAACTCAAAATTACGTAACAATCAACAGTAAAGGCATTAACATAGTCAAAATCACGTTTTATTAACATGATTAGCTAAAAGTTGACTCTTAAGAGTAAACGTTAACAACAAACACAGATTATTGACATGCATTGCTACTAGCTATCAACAATTGAGAATTGTTTACATGCATTTCTTCCAACCCACAATTAAAATCAATTGATTGGGAACTTACTTCTTCTTTGAGATGGACACATCCTCCCGCGAGCGTCTCCTCTTGCGCTCTCGATTTTCCTGAGTTTTCATGCTCAATAGGGTTTCCATCGCCTCGTTACTCTCCTCATCATCAGAGGATGGCGGAACAGAATTGCTGGCGTGAGATATCAAGGCGGAGGTGGAGGGGGATAAATTTCGTAGTTCCTCCTGCGCAAGTCGTGCTGACCGACGCCGGGGACGAACGTCCGCTTCCGTTTGAATCTGGTCTACTTCACCCTTGTGTCGTTTAGGGTTATTAGCCATTTCTCTTATAATTTTCTTCGCCATTTTCCTTGTGGATTTCTTCGGCATTTTCTCTTATAATTCTCGTCTAGGGTTTTCAAATTGGGTTCGCAAGGTGAAGGAGGTTCGAGTTTTGGGGATATTTGTGGGTCTGCAGAGAAAAGAGCGAGAGCGAGAGAACGAGAGAAAGAGGGAGGGCGGATTTGGGGACGAACAGTTACAAGGGTAAATTCATCTTTACAGAGGAACTGTGCTCTCAAAGTTGTCTGGGAAATGACAAAGGGGCTGAAACTTTAATGAGTTGGGTATTTGGGGCTTGATCACACCAAAAAAAATACAGTGGGCTGGGCCACAACCGGTTCTTTTTTGGGGGCCTTAAAACAATTTTCCCTAAAATGAATCCCTTGTTTTTCTAACATTAAGTATACAAAAGTTGACACAGAGCTATAGAGTATTCAGATAAAGCGTGTGCTCCATCTATATCATAGAAATTCTAACAAACTTTAAGAGATTTTAGTTTTTTCTTAAAGAAATAGACTATATTTTAAAATATATGAAAACTAATTATGACTCTACTTAGACTTAAAACCGGATAAGGGTATAAATTATCCATGTTGTGCATGGCAGAAGTCAAAACCAAACCGATGTGCTTCGAGAGATCAAATCAAACAACAATCGCCGAGAGAGAAGGCCACAAACAATTAAAAATAACGGCACGAACACAAACAACCAATTTTAACGTGGTTCGGCAAGTTGCTTACGTCCACGGGGCAAGAAGGGGATGAGTATTTCACTAATAGAGAAAAAGAGTACAAACTGAGATTACAAAATCACACAAACTCACCAATTAATCTCACCAACAAAGCTCTAATTCTCTCCAAACAAAACTCTAACCAATAGCTCAGAAAATACCTCTTTTCTTTGCTCTAAATATCCCCTTTGCTAATCAATTCTCTCTTCCAATAGTTCCATATATATAGAAATCCTAAAACAAAAAACATACTAGAAATTCTAAAACCAAAAACAAAACAAATTAGGAATCCTAATAACCTGTTACCGAAACAGATTTGGAATCCTGTTACCAAAACAGATTAGGAATCTCAATAACTTGTTACCAAAAAAATTAGGAAATATATTAGGAACTTGCTATCCAATAATTCTCCACTTTGATGAAGTTTTCTCAAAATTGAGCCGACACCAATACCAACCAAACGTCTCACTTGTTGCGTCTAGTACGAAGTGAAACAAATCCACGACAACGGACTCAATCCACAACAAGTCGAGAACCCAAATGAGAATGCGAACAAACTCTAAATGTCTGTATCAACTCACCAAACCGACTGCATCATAAATGACTGCCTACGTATTCTCCTGCTCAAGGAATCAAGCCTTCACGTAGTTCACCAAATAACCTCCAAAGGTCCTCAATCAACTAGAAGAGTTCGCAACCCTTCTCCAACATCATCAACAAATATGCGGCTGATAGCTCTCTTAGTGGCCCCAAAGTGAAACAAACTAAACACCTCCATTTGAGGTGAATCAACGGTCATATCCAAATCCAAACTATGTCCACCAGCTGTACTCAAATCAATCAACTCATCATCTGCATCCAAATCCAAATGATCCACAAACTGTGTCACCTCACCTGGAATTCCAAATGATGCACTATGATCTTGAGTATGTGAAGTAATCTCCATCCAACATGAAGTAGCATCACCCTCCACCCGTTACGATATCCCAACGATCTGATCAACACTCTCCACCTGCCGAGAGTCAAATATGACATACCTGCTCAGAATAAAATTAAAGTCTCCCAACTGATAACCAAACGAGCCTCTAAATCCCAAATATACAATCGGATCAAATCTCACATCCTTGATGTGACCAAATACTGGGCAACCAAACATCTGACGCAACCCAAAATTTGAAGCAGCTCCACCAGATCTAAAATTTTTCACACGCAGCAGTCTGTAACCTATGACTAAGATGACCCAAATATGTCAAAGCTTCAAAACTCCTCTGCAATCCAATGCTCGACAACCAACGCTGATCCTCCTCCAGCAAGGAACAATCTATCAAAACTGTCATCTCATCTCACTGCCTCAATGTTTCCTCTCCAATGAAGTGTCTCAAACTGCCGTGAGCTCGGCACAAACGCAAGAAAGGACCCTTATCAAAAATAAAACGACGGGTTACCTTTCTACCAACACACTTCCTCCATCTGTTATTGACTTCTAGGATTTCAAACCAACGGGACTTGATTGCAACCCACCAATACCTAGAACAGTCCCTAACTACAGAAATAAAATACCTATTACCTCTCAACGATGCCTCCTTGGAAGGAGCCCAAATGCCTGAATGAACACCACCTAAAAGACCCCTCGATCGATGGATAGAAGTACCAAACTCCACATCGGTCTTCTTACTCATATCAATGTTCTCAAATGACTTCAATCTGCAGGCCAAAGCACTCCTCAATAAACCATGTACGGCATAACCAATCAAATATCTCAGCCTTAATAAATGTCACAGTCTAGCCAAATCTAAAGAAGTCATCAGTTCTCTATCAATCACCATGCTTCCAATCAAATAGTATAAATTCTTCCTCCTGACGCCCTTTATCACAATCATGGACCCAAATATGACCTTCAAACATGCATCCTCTAAGGTCACCCTATAGCCTGCTACCTCCAAAACTTTAAGTAAAATGATGTTCTTCTTCAACTGAGGAACAAACCTCACTTCATCCAACTCCTGAATCACTCCGTCACACATCCTAATACGGAACGATACTGATACCACCAATAGGGCATTCATGATTATTACCCATGAGCACGACATCCCCTCTTTCTAACTCCTAAAAGTTAGAGAACCAATCCCTCCCTAGGGCAAATGTGGTAAGAAGCACTTGAATCCAACACCCACTTTGTAGAGTCGGTAATACAAGCTGACGGTAGTGCTAATAAATAGCCCAAAGAATCCGAATCTGAATTGTCATCACTAGCCTTGACAACATTCACCTCTGAAACTTAAATAGCTTTTCCTTTATTCTTCCCGGCTCTATTTTTCAACTTTTAGCATTCGGCTTTCCAATGTCCATCCTCTTTACAAAAGGCACACTCATTCCTACAAACTCCAGGATGTGTCCTTCTAGACTGTGACCTCCTATTTCGGTTTAGACTCTTTACGCTTGCGACAAATGCTCCCGCTACCGGTTCAACTGAAGTCTCCTTATCCTTCTTTCGAAGCTGATAATTCACAAGTACAGCGGTGACCTCACTATACGAAAGAAATGTTTTCTCATTAATAAGAGTAAGAACGAATGTCTCATATTCCTCGTCGGGCAAGAAACTCAACAATAACAACGCATTGTCCTCATCTTCAATCATCACATCTACATTCGCCAAATCCGTAAGAAGTTTCGTGTAGTGGTTCATGTGATCACTAATGGAAGCGATAAAGCCTACTCTTCAAATGTAAGCGGTTCTCTACACTTTTGGTTAAATACTTGCTCTCAAGGATCTCCCAAATATTCTTAGCCGAAGCCTTATTGATCACATCATATTTTAAATCTTGAGTCAAAAAAGATCTAATCACACCACATGTCGTTCTATTCATCTTCTTCCGAACCTTCTCCTCAATGTCGTCTAGTTTTCCTTCCAACTCCTATGTGTCTTTCAAATTTTACGCGTTAAGCGCATCCAAGACTTCACATCTCCAAAGACCAAAATTGTTTGTGCCATTAAACTTCTCCATATCTATTTTCATAAAGTAGATATTCAAACTTTGGACGGTCTTCACATCGAAAGTATTCTCCACGACTCCTTCTTTCTCGATCATCTTTCTCAAAGCACCAACAAATCAAAGCGGAACGAACGAAGAATAGATCCAAAATTGAAAAATATAGAGTCTTTACCAAAAAGATCCTACCTTTATCATCAAACGAAGCCCTAGACGAGCCTCTAAAACGATCTACTTCTTCAAATAGCCCAAGCGTAGCTCGAGCTCTGATACCACTTGTTGTGCGCGGCGAAAGCCAAAACCAAACCGATGTGCTTCGAGAGACCAAATCAAATAACAATCGCCGAGAGAGAAGGCCACAAACAATTCAAAATAACGGCACGAACACAAACAACCAATTTTAACGTGGTTCGGCAAGTTACCTACATCTACGGGGCAAGAAGGGGATGGGGTTTTCACTAATAGAGAAGAAGAGTACAAACTGAGATTACAAAATCATACAAACAAGGGGATGGGGTTTTCACTAATAGAGAAGAAGAGTACAAACTGAGATTACAAAATCATACAAACTCACCAATTAATCTCACCAACAAAGCTCTAATTCTCTCCAAACAAAACCCTAACCAATAGCTCAGAAAATACCTCTTTTCTGTGCTCCAAATATCCCCTTTGCTACTCAATTCTCTCTTCCAATCGTTCCATATATATAGAAATCCTAAAACCAAAAAACATACTAGGAATTCTAAAACAAAAAACAAAACAGATTAGGAATCCTAATAACATGTTACCAAAACAGATTTGGAATTTGTTACCAAAACAGAATAAGAATCCCAATAACCTGTTACCAAAATAAATTATGAAACATATTAGGAACCTGCTATCCAAACCAAACCGATGTGCTTCGAGAGACCAAATCAAACAAACGCTGAGAGAGAAGATCACAAACAATTCAAAATAACGGTACGAACACAAACAATCAATTTTAACGTGGTTCGACAAGTTACCTACGTCCACAGTGCTAGAAGGGGATGGGGTTTTCACTAATAGGATAGAAGAGTACAAACTGAGATTATAAAATCACACAAACTCACCAATTAATCTCACCAACAAAACTCTAATTCTCTCCAAACAAAACCCTAACCAATAGCTC
Source organism: Asparagus officinalis (assembly GCF_001876935.1). Lineage (NCBI taxonomy): Eukaryota > Viridiplantae > Streptophyta > Magnoliopsida > Asparagales > Asparagaceae > Asparagus > Asparagus officinalis. The sequence goes on along the minus strand of NC_033795.1, from coordinate 70,975,320 downwards.
ATAAAATACCTCTTTTCTGTACTCCAAATATCCCCGTTGCTGCTCAATTATGTCTTCCAATCGTTCCATATATATAGAAATCCTAAAACCAAAAACATACTAGGAATTCTAAAACCAAAAACAAAACAGATTAGGAATCCTAATAACATGTCACCAAAACAGATTTGAAATCATGTTACCAAAACAGATTAGGAATCCCAATAACCTATTACCAAAACAAATTAGGAAACATATTAGAAATCTGCTATCCAACAATCCACATAGGACTTGTTTTTTTACCCAAAATCAAGTGGACAAAGGTATACAACATGTTAGAAAATGTATCATTTGATTAGTTATTGATCCTGGTTAGTTATCAAGAAAGTGAAAACTTGTGTACTTATCACATAGTTGGTCTTGTGAATTTTACTTTTATTTATGTACAGAAGTTCTTCAGTTTTAAAAAAGTGTAGTTTTTTCTTTCTCCTTTTTGCATGACAATATAATTGATTATACTGTTTACAAATTGATTTTAACAAAAAGCAAATATGGTATGAGATGACAAATCACTTTATTAGATGAGCAGAGAGTAAGGGTGGTAACCATACTGCGGGTCACATTTAACAAAATGAAATCAGCGGCCACTAGATTGTGATTATGTGATTGATCAAACAAAAACATGATAAAAACCCACATAGGAGTAGTCAGTCTGTGGACGTTGGCAGTGACATCAGCATAAGATGCTGACCGCAAGACTCCTTTGTCGTTTTGTTGCGTTAGATTTCCAATTCAATGGATCAAATTCCACCAGTGGAATCGTAGCATGAAAACCTTAGCCACCACGTGCGTAGTATGAGATGATCAAGGGGAGATGCACCGGAGTCACATCCAACTGCAACTTGACGATCACCGTGACTAGAATAATTTATTTGCGGCTTTAGGCGAGTTAATTAGAGTGTAACCTTACCGAAAAGCAAAGTATGGTGCTTTTCAGCCGTACATGAACCTTTGCCTCTTCATTATTCTTTAGAGCAAAGAGCTTGTATGAGACTGACACTTGAACCCTGTTTTTGACTTGTGGGTCCCTTTTCCTTGGAATTGAGTTTATCCACGGTGATAGTGAGTTTTCGAAATTTGGTATAACAAAATTTTGGATGAAGCGGGGAGAAGGGGAATTTATTATTTTACTTTTTTCCCCAGAAAAAAGACCATGAAGCATGTATAGTTGTATACCTCGTATTTACCGTGTCAAAAACCTTGGAGATGCGACTTAAAATGTTGCTAGTTTACCGTAGATAAAATAGATGAGCTCGCAGCAACAAGTGCTCTACCAATACTGTCTGATTATAATGTTTACATGTAATGATTTGTTTAAGCAATTGCATTATTTTACCGGCTTTAAAAAAACCTTTTTTTTAGAAAACAAACCACAATTAAAGCGACCACAAGTACTAATTTTATGTTTAAGAACAACTCCTTACAGTTATACACTTTAGTTGTAACAAAACAAACATCTACGACTACGACTGCAATCCTCATTTATGAACCTATAAACCGTATTTAGTATTCACGGTTACAATCTTACATAATAATAAAAACTTTCTTACGCAACAATCATTTTCTAACAGCCCTAACAAATTGCCGTGAATAGCTCAGAATGAAGTTTACCGCTAGATCAGCTAGTAGCATCAAATAATCCCTGAGAGTTGCAAGACAATCATAATCCCCCCCATTTTCCTTTTGGGTGTACAGCTGGGTGCGACAAAACCCAAGTGCGCGTAAGGATCAGATGTTTAAGAATTCAATGGTTGGACCGTTTTAAGAAGTCGGCCGTGTTTACCTTTGACCCACGCACCTAGACGCCCTCTCAACAGCCCGAAGACGAACGAAGCTTCCCCTCATC
>NC_033795.1:70963752-70973428 GCF_001876935.1 Asparagus officinalis | reverse complement strand
AGCCATATATATACACGCTCCCCCTCGCAATCTCAAGCACTCACAACATTTCAGCCGAACTTCTCAAAACACAAAAAACAGGCCAATACCCACCGCCTCGCCAAACTCTGAAAGTTCAAAACTCAGAAGCTCAAGCAGAGGAGAAGAGAATGGGAAGATCGAGAGACGCTGAGGCCGAGCTCAACCTCCCACCGGGATTCCGGTTCCACCCCACCGACGAGGAGCTCGTCGTCCATTACCTCTGCCGGAAAGCCACCTACCAACGCCTCCCCGCCCCCATCATCGCAGAGGTTGACCTCTACAAGTTCAATCCCTGGGATTTACCAGGTACATAATTGGAATATGAATCTTTTCAGAATCCCGCGTTTTCAAGAATGCAAATCCCATCAGAACCGCCAATTCTACAGAGAAATTGGTCCTAAATCCATCGACTAGAAGCACGCACTTCTGATAGGATTTTTACCCACATTTCACTAGAGGCTAGAAAAACCCTTTTTGCATTAAAACTCTCATCTAATCCATTTTTTGATATTCCTTTGTAACAGAGAAGGCATTGTTCGGACAAAGGGAATGGTACTTCTTCACCCCGAGGGACCGGAAATACCCTAACGGGTCCCGCCCCAACCGGGCAGCCGGCCAAGGATACTGGAAGGCAACCGGCGCCAGACAAGCCGGTCTCGCCAGCTGGCAGCAAGAAGCCCCTTGGGATCAAGAAAGCCTTGGTTTTCTACTCCGGAAAGGCGCCTAGAGGCATCAAGACCGACTGGATCATGCACGAGTATAGACTCGCCGATACCAATCGATCCGCTAACAAGAAAGGCAGCCTTAGGGTATGTACTTAACATCATCGATTGTCAATAGTTGTACATATATAAAATAATAAAAGAATCTAACTCAACCTTTTTTTTTTCCTTTTTACAGTTGGATGATTGGGTTCTTTGCCGATTATACAACAAGAAGAACAACTGGGAGAAGATGCAGAAGCAGAAGGAGCAATCATCGTCCTTTGGCGAGACGATAGATTCTTTAGAAGCAGCTGATGACGCGATATCAGAAAGCATTAGGTCGGATATTGAAAATGATGTGTTCCCCCCTCAAGTGTATCAGTCTCAAATGTCACAGGTGAATGAGCAGCCACAAATGAAGAAGGAAGACAGTGATTGGTTCATGGATTTGAATCTGGATGACTTGCAGAGTTCTTTTGGTGCTTTTGGTTCCTCAGCTACTGGGTTTGATATATCGAACCAGGATTACTTCATGCAGGTGCTTGGGTCGCCAATGATGAAGACAAGCCAGAACAACCTGCCACCCTTTTGAAGATTAGCGTTAGAGCTAGGACCCTTGATGTACATAGTACATAGAATTATTAGTAGAGAATGTAGTACATGATAAAAAGAGCAAAGAGGGAAGAAAAGAATATTCTGTGAATTTTCAACGTAGGATTCTTTTGTTTATTTCTATCTATTTTCTATGTGAAACATAAGCAAGTATTGATGAACAATGGAATGGAAATTTGGTGTACATAAATGAGTACATGCTTCAGTAAATTAGTAGAAGCTTTTCGTTGGTTTATTTGAGGAAAATGAAACATTCTAAGCTCAAAATTTGGAGTTGCAATTAAATATAACAGGACTCGTTAAAGAAGTAAATAACATGAACGTAATTAATAAATGTATATTCAAAAAGATGGGATCAACCATGAACATAAACGTTATAAAATAAGCACAATGTCAACATTAATATTGTATTACCGTAATGACATTCCAACTTAACTTTAATAATAGAGCAATCTTTGTTCTGTTAGCAGAACCTTTGCTTACTATGGAGGATTGAATTTCTAAACAACATGAATAGAGGGTTTGTTCTGTTAGTAGAACCTTTGCTTACTATGGAGATTTGAATTCAAAACAACACAAACAGAGTTTTCTACTGGAAATATGAATATATCATATTCTTTGATATCTAGTTTGTCCAAAAGCATGAAAGCTTAGATTTCAAGAACATGATTTTCAATCTAAAACAACAGAAGAACTATAGGAATTAAGAAGGGAAGTATCTGAACTAAACAATTAATGAGAGGAGCACAAAAGTATACACTGGTTCCTTTCTAGCATTATCATAGCAACATTACATATAAAAGAAGGCGGGGAAGCAAGAAAAGAAACCATGCACATAAAGGTGTCACAGTGGTTTAATCACCATACACTACAAAGTAGCATATTGTTGCATGGAGTTTCAAAATCTTAGCAGGATGTGATATATAAATTTTTTTTTGAGATATTTATCAGGTGTTTTAAGAAACTAAGGAAGAAAATTCCATGAAAAAAAGAAATAATTATTCATTAATCATATGAAAATCTCCAGATTCAGCATGAAAGTAAGAAAATACTACCATGATGACAACATACCATTGAGTCAACTCAAGAAGCAAATGTTTTCATACTCACAAGGATGAATGTGATCTGGAATCAAGAACTCGTCATTGTCTGCAAGAACTCATAAATTGTATGCAGGAGTTTGCAATTGTCTGCAAGAACTAGCGAAAGAGAAAAAAAAAGAAAAAAAGAAAAGGAAAAAAGACGTTAAGATATCGTCTACGCTCAAAGTTCAGAAAACTATGCTCACAACCATTAGGATCTTAAGAATAACAGTAGGTGGAAGGTTACCTTGCTTTCTTGAAAACATGGGTGACTTCCATTAAGGTGCCAAAGCATGACGTCAGACCTTTCTACTACGTCATTATACTCAAACCTCGAACGTCATCCAAAACTTTCTTTATGACACTGATATCAACATCACATCCGATATAGTGAACACTCTATTCCTTAATGATTACAGAGACAAATAAGCTGAATATAAATTGGTCAACTGGACATCTAAGTTCAGCTATTACATGTCACAGAATATTTTTTGAAGGATCATTGATGTTACTACGATGTAGTTACATAGTTTACATCAGCTAAAATTCCACATTTGTTTCACTTGATTGTCCTCTCAGGTAGTTTTAATATCATTCTGTATTAATCTGCTCAAAGTCCATGACAAGTTGTCAATATATCTAATGAAGAAATGATTTCTGAGGTTACCATCCTAAACTAGACCTCATGCCTAAAAATGCCTCAAACAAATGGTGATGGTTTTTAGCAAGAGATTCACTTGAAAATATAAGTAAAATCGTTGAGAATGGAATCTTCATCATTGATTATATACACAAGATAAAGAATAAGTAATTCAAGAAGCATAAAAGAAACCTAAATTTTATATCTTAATGTTGCACTTCTCATCTTGAGGTAAAAATCTCATGTGCTAAGATTCAGAAAATTTTAGATGAATTATGTCATCCGCATTAAATGGATAAGGCATCAAATGGTTCTCAAAGGTAGAAGATAAAGAAATAAACAGAATGCTATGTGGATATTACATCGAGAACAACTTTTAAGTCAAATATATTATTTCTTCGAAACAAGTTAAATATATTATTTCTTTTCTTCAGGTCTAGGTTTTTCAAGGGAGAACCCATTTCAATATAGGAGATTTTATCTTGAGACCCAAAGGTTTATCATGATTTATGTTTAAACTTGATTACTTTTCTTTGTATCTTTAGCCAATCAACTTTGTGTATATATCTTTAAACCCAAATTATCAAATACACTTCATACGTATGTGATACCCCCACCCCCACCCCAAACCAAAAAAAATTAAAAAAAAAATCTAATTTTACCCCTCTTTTTCTCATTTAATTCTCTCCCACCTCCTTTGCTCTCTTATTTTCTTCTTCAACTCTCATAAACCCACTAAATACTCCTCAACTCTCTTAATTCCTAATGTTTAAATACTAAAGTTTGGTAAGAATTCATATCTTTCTTTTTTTTATTATAACGTATAAATTCTCCCAATTCCTCAACCCCTAATTTTGTAGCATAAATTCACATAAGCATTTGAGACAATTATAGCATTAATTTGTCATTTTCTCATTACAACTTTTCACATGATTATTCATAATTCCTCATGGTCGTTTATTACAATTAATAAGGACTAATAATAATAAATCAAAACAGTTTGTTTTAGTTTCATAATTATGATTTTAGTTTCATATGTCAGTGTGTGTTTTGAGGAGATGTAGGGGTATTTTGGGGGTTTTATCTCCTAAAAGTACAAATGTAATATATTTTAACTATGAATTATTATCCGGATCTAAAAACAAAAAGAGAAAGTTGATTGGGTCTAAAAATACAAAGAAAAGTAATTGGGTTTAAACATAAATCAAGGTAAAGCTTTGGGTCTAATGAAAAAAAAACCCTTCAATATATTTGTTGGAGATCTCTTCGGTGGTAACGTGGTTGCTAGTAGTTTGGTTGTGTTCGTAAACTAAGATCTCTCACTTTACAAATGGAGAGAACTCTCTGCTTGTTCTAGGTTACAACTTCCAACTTCATTAGGTTTACATAAAAAGTTTTTCCCAAAATATCTTGTATGTTTCTCTTAAGTCGACTTGGAAAAATTTGGCTGACAAATCAAAATTGCTTCATAATTAATGCTGATCCAGTGACCATTCTAACTCTAACAAGATGAGCTTTCTTCTGGATGAGGTGGTATCATATGAGCATACATACGTGTGTAAGAATTGCAGCATATGTGTGTATCTATGACTGCATATTTTAACATCCGTAAGTCAGATAGTGGTGCATTCAAAACAAGGATGGATCCAGAATTTTTTTCCTATAGAGGCACATATACAATTATACATATAACTTAATAGCTTATATAATATAAATTTGACTAAATATGAGAAAACGCCCTTAAACATTGGATGATTTCAGATAACTACCCCATAACTTTGAAAGTATCAGAACACTCACTTTAACTTTGAGATTTTATCAGGAAGCCCCCTGAAAGTGATGGTTAAGGGAGAGTTTTCTCATAAAATCTCAAAGTTAAAGTTCTTTGTTTTTTGTTTTTTTTTTTTTTTTTTTTTTTTGGGGGGGGGGGGGTTGATATTTTGAAAGTTATTGGGGTTATCTAATAATCATCCAAAGTTAAGAGGGTTTCTTATATTTACCCTATAAATTCTACCAAGAGAGAAGTTATTCATACAACAAATGCAAAGATCTGAAGTACATATATTACTATAAATTCTAACAATATTTCCCGATGGTTGTTCGGTTCATGGTCTCATCTTTTGCTAAAATGGGGGCACCTACTAAAATTCTACGGGGACACATATAAAAAGGTGTGCATCTTTTAGTAAAAATTAAAAAAATGCATGGGGGCAAGTGCCCCCCCACAAGCATTTATTTGCATTTGTCCTTGGTTCAAAACATTAAAATACAACTACTAGAATAAAAATGACATAACAACAAGTTTGTTAAATTAAATAATAGATGTCAAAATTCAGAAAGACAACAATCAAAGTCTCCAAGACATAAATGAAGAATAATAAATAAAATGGTACTAACTATAAATTGCATCAAAAAACATCTCAATACATGAATTAGTCAGTTTAGACAATAGAGATACATGCACTGTAAACAGGACAGGATTGCAGATTATGAATTCAGGAATCAATGCAAACTAGACAACAGTGGCCTAAGTTTTTTGAATGGGAATGGGAAACTAGAACCATAATGTTTATAGCAAGAGAAAAATGTCAAATTGGGAAGGCAATGTTATAGTGGAATTAGCATTAAAAAAAAGATGGCATGAACATGATTAACTCAAATATTCATTAGAGTCAGAATAGTACTCCTACATTTGTTGTTCATGAAATCAATCTGTACAGTAATGGAATCAAACCCAAGTCTACCCTGAATTTTAACCATAATAAACTAATAGTGTTGACTTCCCTCAGAAATTTAAAAGAAAAAACTTTTCTACTAACGGAGAAGCTCTTACCACCATAAACAGCCTACCCCATCATTTACTATCCCATTGAATAAATACTCCTGCATATTATTCCACATTCATAACCTCAGAACTTCTGCTGTGAAACATCAGAGTTTTACCAAAAGCTGTCATAAGGTGGCAAGTAAATCATGGAGCCCTAGTCACTTAAGGTTGATGCTTCATAATTCAGTGTATATTAACTTGGTCAAGACCAATGAGCAGATTTATGAACTACCATGTTCCATAATCAAATAGAACTTCCTCGAAAGCATTATGGCATGTAGGAGCAGTGCAAGGATATGCCTATTAGATATATCTTATGACATGCCATCGTACTATAATTTTCCTGTAAGTGTATTATTATGAGTTGCGATGAGTTAGAAAATATCACCATACTAGAAAGTTAGATAAATGAACAGTCACAGTTCTAATATTGATGCAAGGCAACCTCGTCTTTTAGCATATCAATCAAGGGAATCTGTACAAAAATTCATCACTGGCCTAGGTTGATATTCTTGCTAATTGCCAGGCTAGTCTTTGACTCTGAGAATATTTATCATGCACAAATTATTTTTAAGTATCAAGAATAGTCATTTAGCCTCATCTTGAATTTTTTATATAGCTATAAATTTGAAAGTAATTGTTGTCTCAGATGAATTCTCTAATAAGTTATTCGGAAAGACTAAAGAGTGCCAAGTAATTCCAGCATTAACCTAAGAACTAAGTTCAACAAATAAAGAGGCCCATTTACTTTCATAATCTTAATAAATGAGTTTCATGGATAATTTTTTCTAAACATAATTTCTCAAAATTTCACTAAGTTCAACAACTAAGTTCAACAAGTAATTCCATCATTTCACTAGTTTTAGTTGGCTATACTTTCAATTTTGTTCTTTTTTATGTCTGCTTCCCAATATCCAGTGTTATCCAAGCAGTCAACTGGAATAATGACTAATGGATAATTAGACACCATTATATTGCATGAGCATGAGGTCACTGTTCACTAAAGCTGAAGAGCAAATATCTACCTCTTAACAGGGTCATGCAGATGTCAGAAGAGCATGCCTCTAATAGCTCTTGTAAAACCTGAACACATTATATGTCAGCGATCTCGGCAAGTCAAGGTGGATTTTCGGGAGCAAGCCTTATCCCAATTCCTATCAATTGATGACAGTTCTGAAACTGTGGCTTTGACTACACCTTTACAATATTAGCTTGTCACTAATCATAGACATGCAATATTTTATTAAGAGAACATATCAATATTATTGAAATACATATACAGAACAACTTTGTACAAGGAATATTTTACTTCAAAATTCAAATGCAACAATATATGGTAAACTAAACAGAATCGATGAGCCTATGACACATCTTGTGCCCAGTGATCTTCTGAGAGAACCATTTCTTCCTTCTTAATTATACAGTAACAGTTGAATTTCCTAACATTATGAAGATTCAGGCAGCTATTGGCTGCTAAAAACCTTAGAATTGTGATATTTCAATCATAATAGATGTCTCTGAAACATTGGTAAAACTAGACAAATCACGAAGGGGGGAAAAAGTGTCACTTTCAGCCTTATCTGAACTGTGTACAGCCCTAAAAAATCAAAAATATATTTTACAAATAGTTTTGGTATGCAAGGGAATGTATGTGTAAAGGAATTGTTGCCTTCCAGCATTTTATGCTACAGCTTATTTGTCCATCATAGAGCACAAACCAGCTCATAACATCCAATTCAAACAAAGCATCGTCCATGTGGTATCATGGTGATGGAAGTGCTCAAAATCATAGCTGAATTTGTTTACAGCCACTTTTCTATGATCAAACTCTACAAGAAAATTTGATCTAATAGTATATATCAAGACCTATTCCAAAATCTGAAATTTGTAAACTGATAGCTTTGTTGATCAAGCATATTAGAACTAAACTATAGATGCCATTAAAAGCATGCAGGCTTCTCCAGTCACACCAAGCTGTGGCATTAATAGAACTGAAATTTTTGGATGATTTGCAGTGGCAAATAACTTATATATCCTCTTTCTACTTAGCAGATCAGTTTTCAGTAATTATAAGATTCATGAAGTTGGATGACAGTAGTATACAAAGTAGATCCAAATATAAGAAGAAATGCAACAGAGAACATCCGTAGTGTTACTTTTCCATGCACTGAACTTCAAAAATTGATGTATAGAAGAATCTCTAGATTAAACATTGGCATATTGCATTGTGTTTTCATACTATAACCCGGAGCAAAGAGGGTTACTACTTCTGTATTATTGTACAGAACATGACATTACAGAATTGGATGGTTTTCACTCCTATTTAACTGGTTGTTTAGGATTTAGAATGACTTGTCCTGTAAATAAAGAAGTATATCTCTTCACATACCATATAACCTCTGATGGGAATCCTTGGAAAGTCTGAGAAAGAAGAAAATATGAATCAGATTTTCAGAGATTGAATTTGATGCTTTGAGATTATATTGGACTGCCATGAGATTGAGTTAGATTCCCAGAGATTGGATTTGATTGCTAGGGGTGTGTTTGGTGATTGAGGTGTTTGTTTTTGTTGTGTTTTTTAGAAAAACATCATGTCATGGTGTTTTTTTTCAAACATGTTTTGAAAACATCATTTACAGTTATTATTTATAAAGCGGCGGCAGTGGCCCGGTGGCCGCGGCCGGCCAATGGGCGGCGGTGCGATGACGACCGTCGGTGACCGGTGACGGCGGCAGATGACGACGGCGTGGCCGCGATGGGCGAACGGGCGACGAGCGAAACAATCGACCGTCGACGACGCGACGGGTGGCGGCGACAGACGGGCCTGGCGGCGGGTGCCGACGACCGGCCGACGGACGGCGAGCAGCGACGACCGTTGCGGCGTGGCAGACAGAACGACCGGCGCAGTGGCGGCTGGCCGGCGGGGGGAAGGCGGCGGCGGCGGCGATGGGCGACCGGACGGCAGGCGGGCAACGATGACGGCTATGGTCGGCGAAGGGTGGCGGCGGCGATGGGCGATGGGCGACGGGGCAGCGGTGGCGACGGCAGCTGCAGGACACGGGTGGCGGCGGGCGGCGGGCGAGGCGGGCGCGGCGGCGAGCGTGCGGGCGGCTTTAGATGAGAAAACGGAATCTCAAAACACCTTTTTGGTGTTTTGAGAAAAGCATTTATTTTTTGGATTTTGTAAAGGGTCAAGTCAAAAAAACGTTCCGGTTGCCAAACGCGTTTTATTGTTTTTGTTTTCAACAAAAGCTGAAACGACAAAAACGTCACGGTTACCAAATGCTCCCTAGAATTTTTAGTTTCCCTTTTTTATGAGGATTTTTATTTTGTTCTTTAGAAAGATTGTTGCCTTTTGTTTTCTTTAAATAAGGATGTAAGCCTCTTGAGAAGGCAGACTTGATTGAATAAGAATTTCAAATTTCTAGAATGGCATGTTATTTGCTTTATGGTGTGATGCCATGGGTGTGAGGCCCCTCTTTTTAATTGAAGTCCTATTTATTCTCAGCCCTCTATTCTAAATCCTCCTCAAATCTCAGCCCTCAAATCATCTCAAACCCTATTTATTGTTCACGTGAAAAATAAAGCCGAACACTGTTCACCTTCTTCAACCTCCAACCCACCTCCACATCCAACATCTACTTCGATCCTCGCAGCTGTCCCTTGTTGACGACTTCCAACCTAGCATTCTTCCCCAACCACGAGCCCACTAGCGATCACTACCTTCTTCGAGCATCCTCGCCGCTAATTCCTTCGAGGCAACACATCGACGTTGACTCCTGAGCACTCC
>NC_033795.1:70940844-70963732 GCF_001876935.1 Asparagus officinalis | reverse complement strand
GTCATAATTGGTTCTGATTACTTTTGGTGCTTGATTATCTATTGGTTTAATCTTTGATAATTGTTGTTTGTTGTTCTTAGGTGCATAAGGATTCAATCTTGAAGGCGTTGATCTCTCTGATATATCTTTTTGTGGCTTCAGTCAACTCATTTGCATACAGCCTTTGGACTCAGTATTGATTCTGGCCCTTTACTGTTTGGTGTGAATTCCTTGCACCCTTAGGTGATTTCTAACCTTGACCTTGAATCTGACTGTAGTTTTTGCATCTCTTGAGATTTGTGGCAAGTTAGTTATTGTGGTTGTTTATTACTATAATTGTGGATCTTGTTTGACAGCTTGTCATGTTACATTGTGTTAGAATTGCATTTATCCCTCAGATTGAGCGTTTTAGATCTTTGCGTCCATGCTTAGTTGCATGCCTCTAATTGTTATCTAGGATTTCATTTTCTTGATTGTTTGATCCATTTGCATTAGTGATTTCTCACGTCCTATCTTGTGTCAAGTCAACCTCACTATCAACTAGAAGCTTCCTCATCAATCTTGACAACTTCATTCTAGAAACCCCTCTCAAAAACGAAGTTAAACACCTTCCTTCTTTTGTGGATCAACAGTTAAGTAAAAGCGCTAGATACTTCCTTTGTTTAGGTTAAGTTACAACTTTACCTCCACTTGATATACACCCGGATATTAGAGAGACTGCTGATCTTCCTCTGATAGGTTTTGGTAGCTTCAGTAACTGTGTTAAAGCAGCCTGTTGATAATTACTTAAACTTTACTTAGGTCCATCTCGTATAACATGATATCTAATTATTATCTTATTTGCCACTATAATTTGCACCTATGTGACATGGTTTACTTCTGTGCTTGTCTCTTGTGCTACTAATCGCAGAAATTGCATTGCTGCTGCTTTTAGGATTTGTAGGTAACTAGGCACCATGTCAAAACCTTGCACCAAGTTACTTGTGTTGTTGTGTTTGAAAGGAGAAGGCTACTTACCAGTTTCAGACGTAAAAGCAATCAGTCTAAAAATAGAAAGAGACGTATGATGATTATGCAGTATCAATGGATCAAGAATCATAAACTGACGGATGAATTGTGTTTGTGACCAGGGTATTTATCTTCTTGGGTTAACAAAGCATAAAAAATACATGAACTGATTAATAAGAAAAGGGAATCCACAATGATACTGAAGGATTAAATAAATAGTATCATATTAGAACTGAAAAGTGTATAGTACATAATCTTCAATCCAGTAATCTATGGACGCACAAAAAGGAATAAAAGTGAAGGGAAATATCCAAATTTGCTGCAGCAAGAAAATAGTGTTTTATTTTCATAGATACCTTGGTTATGTGAAGATGAAACTAGTACACCGTGAATGAACACCTTCAAACCTTGCAGCTATCGAAGAGATGACTCTGACTCTCTTGTGACGCTTCTCACCTCAGGTTTTCTCTGAGTCCCTACGAGTATTATAAGTATTATTGGCACTTCCAGATTTCTTTTCTTGAGAGCTATGCTCTTGTTCCAATTCCTCCATCCAAGACTGAAGCAGAGTTTACTTTCCAGAAACCCAAGCTTGAATCATCTCCTCAGTCTTAGGTTCAGGATCGAAACCCTTGGCCTTCATTTCCTCATAAAACTTAAAAGCATCTTCCAATTTCCCATTCAAAAATAAACCATGTATTAGTACAATATACGCACTTCGATCTGGGCTTACACCACTCTCTCGCATATCATCCCATAACTTAAACACACTCTCGAACTGCCTCCACCGACTCAGTTTCCTTATCAACATAATATAGGTTTCACTCACAGGCTTACATCCTGCTTGTTTCATTTGATTCAAAAGATCAAATATCTCATCCACAGTTGTAAACACATCAAAGAAAGCATGATAAGTCCTTGTAGAAGGAAAAAGGCCCCTATTCAACATTTCATCAAAGACCAAGCGCGCTTCATCCAATCGCCGTGCTTTACAAAGGGGCCTTATCAAAGAGTTATATGTGATTGAATTCGGAGTAACACCTTTCTCTTCCATCGTTTTCAAGAGATTCTTTGCTTCGTTGATGCACTTCCCTTTAGCAAGAGAGTAGACCAGGGCATTGTACACTTTTATATCTGGAACAATGCCTAGTTCTTTCATCTGATTGAAGAGCTTCAAAACATCATTAAGGTTACTAGCTTTCGAGTAGCATGAGATCATACTACCGTAAGACACAACATCCTTATCAACTCCTCTATTCCCCATCTCCCTCCAAAACCTCTTAGCCTCACGAACATAAACCAACACATTGCACCAACCATTAAGAACGATGTTAAAGCTCTTTGTTTCGAAAGGAAATGTGCTCTCATTACACAAAAGCAAATGCTCAGCATCCGTCACATTCTTGTACCTGCATAACGCACTCAAAAGCCCATGAAACTCATTGATCCCGAGCTTGAACCCATACTTCTTGAAGGCATAAAACACATTAATAGCCTTAGCAACCTCATGAATCGCACAATACTTCCTAATCAAAATCAAAAGTGTCTGTGGGGTCACCAACGACTTCCTCGTCATTTCATCGACTAATGACCATGCAGTATCAAAGCGCTTCATCTTTCCAAGAATCATGATCATAATATGATAACTATGGACTGAATGTGAAAAATCGGGTTGCTTTCCTGCCCAGAGGAAGAAAGTAAACGCCGGGCCCCACTCATTACGCAGACGAGAAAGCACCTCATAAACCAATTCCTGCGACACAGGCACGCTGCAGTTTTCGAGCCTGTACTTTGCTTGGGCAGCATCAGAGTCAAAATTTCGAAGGGAGGCCATTACAATGTCAACGTTTCCTAGTACTTTCGGGTCTAATTTCTTGATGGGTCTACTGTGTATGGTGAAACTATCATTGTTGTCATCCTCTTCGGCCGCGGGATCGATTTCTCGGTCTGTGGGAGGATAGGAAGAGAAGGGTTTGGAGACAAAGAGGGTGGGAGGAGATACAAAGAGCGGAGGCTTGTAAATAAGTACAGAGTTTGGGTAACAGAGGTTTTGGGAATGGAGGAGAGAGGACATTGAAGGGATAGCAGCTCGTTTGAAGATCCTCCTCAACATGATCGTGGCTAACAGCGATACAGGCTAAGCAACAACCAGTGTTCGATATAGAAACTGAGTTATTAAGGAATGAGAATAAGAGGGGAGAAGTCGTACCTTGAGAGAGCAGTATTGCGCGAGCTCAGTGAAGTTTGAAAGTTGTCGAGTTTGAGAGAGGAGGAAGAAGATGGATTTTGGTGGTAGGGTTTTCCGAGAGGATGTGATAGGGTGTCCGGGTTCATTTGGAGGCTCTGCGCGAGACCCGATCCAAACTATCTGTATTCACAGGTCTTCTCGATCCCGACTCCTTTTTTCCCCCGCGGATATTAGCTCCTCAAGCCCTACATATTTTGACCGTAGTCCCTCGAATTGTATTGATCTGTTGATATGAATCTCTCTATTAGTTTTATATCATTCAAAACCCTCAGCCGTGTTAGGGTTAGACTAACTATAGATGGTTGATTCCCCCCCAAAAAAAAATCAAAACCCTTCATCTCCCCCTGTTCCTAGCATCATAGGTCACAAAGTCGCATGTCATCAGGATGCAAACCACAATATTATTATTTATAGTTCAATTTGATCACTAGGTGTATGTGATGTTATATACCTTGAATATTGTGGAGAAACTTAGAAGAATCCAGTTTTTCTGTCATAAGTCGACTCATGCACAGGCATAAGTCGACTTATGGTAAGTCGACTTGTGTCTGTGCACGAGTCGACTTACATTCTGTTCTGGAATTGTTGGTTTTGGTCACTGGCAAGTCGACTTATCAGGACTGTTAAGTCGACTTACGTTCTGTTCTCCAGTTGTTGATTTTCGCTCTGCCAAGTCGGCTTATGAAGCCTGTTAAGTCGACTTTGGTTTCCTATTTAGTTTGGGTTTTTGTTTTGATATAAGTAGGAATATGATTATCTAGGATTAATTAGTCAGAGATTTGATATTGTACTGAGCACATTGAGAGGGAGAACTTGTGAGAAAGTTGAGAGATTTGGTTTAGGGTTTATTTGAGTGATTTTATGAGATTGTAACCCTTTGTACTCTGCTTGATTTAGTAGAATCTCCCCATCCTTTCCCCATAGACTTAGGCAAATTACTGAACCACATATATCTCTGTATTTGGTTTGATTTGTCGTCTTTTATATTGGCTTGTGCTCGGATTTGGTTTGGTAATCTTCTCTCGTGACTCGTGAACTCGTTTAGTTGTCGAGCACGCTTCCGCAAAGGCGCGTAACACTTGGTATCAGAGCCCAGATTTTAGATCTAAGGTTTTAGCATTAGGTAGAGGAAGATTCGTCGTGGAAGCTTGGTTCTTGAAGTTCTAGGCTTCGGTGGAGATAGTGTTTGGTGTTGCCGTTGAAGATTTTGCTTTCCTTATGTAGGTAGGAGATCTATTTTGGAATCCGTTCTTGGGTTCAATTAGGTAATTTCTAAATTCTATTAAGTTTGAATTTATCTTTATAATTTGGAGCTTGTGAGTATGAGTGAAGAAGTTAGTGAAAGCAGCAAGATGGTGGATACAGTTCAAGTTGATTTTCAGAACACTAAAATTAGTGTGGTTTAATATGACGGCAAGATCAAATTTTGGGTTGTGGATGAGCGATGTTCAGGATGCGCTCAATGCTCAAAATTTGGAGGAGACCATCATGGTCCATGAGATGCCACCAAAATATGAAGAGGCGGTATAAAAAAAGATAAATAGGAACGATTGTGGGGTGTTTAGGTCTTGTCTGGAACAGTAGCTCAAATATGATGTGATTAGGGTGACGTCTGCAATAAAGATGTGGGAATTTTAACAAGTTGTAGACGGTAAAAAATACCTCTCTATGGGTTTACAAGAAATTCGCCTACGAGAAGAGCTCGCACGCTCAGTTCTCTAGCACGGGCCTAAATCGCGTAGATGTCGGGTATACTCGGTTCCAGGTTCGCCTAACGGTCAGTTCGCCAACACGAGTTAAGATCGATCAGGATGACGAAAGTTCACCTTTCACTCAACTCGCCTGCCCGAGTTCAGAGTTGAATCCGCCAGCAAGCCCCAAGACCGTCAGTACAACTGGGTATCCGCTACCCCACGTGCTGAGATGGGCCTTCCCATCCCTCTCTCTCAAGGGAGAGAGCACAGTACCCCAAGACCGTCAAACGGCCGCTCGCAGTACGCACAGCGCGAAGGACTGGACAGGTGTCGAGTCAACCTGAGCATTCATAAATGCGACTCAACTCAGCTGTCTGGATCAAGAGCTGGATCCGCCGGCACTCGGCAAGTTGGTTAGACCCACTCGAGTACTGTGCACCTACTTCTCCGTCTCTCCTGACCGGAAAGGAGAAAGCACCGTGCCCAAAGCACGCCGGGCGGTCACGCACAGTACGAGCGATCGGACAGACGCCTCATCGATCCGCGAACTCATAAATGCAGTTCATTAATGCTGGTCAAATCCACTCGGATAGCAGACGGCCGTTGCCTCATATACAAGGATGGGCCTTCCCATTTTAGGTGACAGGACATAAAGCACAATCCCTCGAATGACCATTCATGGTATCGAGGAGCAGCTAGACGTCTCTGAAGAAGATGTGGTCACATCCCACGATTCAAGGAGGAGTCAAGCTGTCCTTCTTTCATTTAAAAGCCCCTTCCAGAACGATGGAGGAGAGAGGTCGCAAAACTCTGATACAAAAAAAAAGAGTTGAGACCAAGCTGTTAGCACATCCTTGCATTACAGCGCCGCTGCCTAGTTCCGAGCTCCGATCGCCGACGAACTAAGCAGACCCGAACTCTATTACCCTGAGCTTCTACTGCGAACTGAAGCTCTCCAGCAACCTCGATCGAACGGTCCTTGATGAGGTTGCTGTCGGGACGACAGTGGAGTCCCTAGAAATCGAGTTCGACCAGGCCAAGTACGAAGAGTACTTGTCTTCCTCCTCCTCTGGTGGCGATGCGTCCCGCAAACGCCACAGAGCTGTGCGCCGAGGCCGACCTCAGACGGTCAAAGCCTCTACGCCTGAAGGTTCCACCCGAGTTTCGTCGGGGGAACCCACATCCTCGCAATCGATCAAGGCCAACCCAGAGATCGAACGCAAGGGACAAGGGTCTGCCAAATGGGTCGCCAAGCGATCCCCGCAGACACTTACCCCGAAGGGGACGTCGGTTCACTCCGGCACAAACAACACTGCCACTACCTATAGTGATGCTCCCCTTGATAGGAGAGCTAACCAACAGCAGCGGCGAACGCCCGTCAGACAGGGGGTCCAAACCTGCGTTTCTCATAATAGCCTGAACCATCATACAGGCCCGAGAAACGCTAGACGGGAAGGCAAACTGCCCGACGTCGAAGGCCCTCCAAATCAGGAGCGCCAACCGAGGACGGCAAAGCCATCCGCTCAGGAGGAATTCGCTTCTCAGGTCACATCCCTGATGCGAATAGATCTCCTCGCGCGAGCAAGCCTACCCAAGTAGGCGAGTCCTCGAAGGCTGGCGAGTCTCGCCATAATCACTTGGCGAATAAATGTAAAGGTAGAGGGGTAGGCGACTCCTCACGAACCCGCCCTTCCAAACGAAGGGTTGAAACCCGCCTGAGTACTGGAGCTCGCTCAAACGCGAAGACTCGCCATTCAAGGCGAGATCGCCCAACTCTAACACCAAGGCGTTCCACCCAACGCGCACCAGAGAGAGCGCCCAAAAATCTCTCGTCAGCTCACCAGAGCGATTCTTCTGAGGCCGGGGGTTGTCACCAACCACCCGTAGAAGACCTCAGAGAATTCTTGACTCGCAAACGCACTATTCACGAAGCGGACCCTCAGTGTCATTGCGAGAGACTCATCCACACGGTCCTCGCTGACTGCCAATGCGTAGGAACGGCGAAACCTTCGGTGTTTGAGAGGCTTTCTCAACAGTCCTCTCGACCAAGGCCCTCCCGTCGAAGGCGCCGTCACCAGAAAAGACGCGCTGCTGACGACCTGGAGTTCTCATCCGCCACAGTCAACATGACGGATAAGGGGAAGGCGGTACTCTCCGACTCGCCAGACTCGGACTCCGTCTTAAGACCTAATACCCGGTCCGCTCGACGCCGGCAGGAAGGCATATTCCAGCGAACCCGTAGTCGCAGGGGAGTGAGTATCGGGTTTGACTATTCCACCCTGGTACCTCCCTCCTGCGGCGAAGACGAAGCACATCCCAGACCTCGCGCTCAAGTCAAGACGCGCAGGCGAGAGTACACATGACCGGACTCGATACCGAACAGACAATGGCCCAAAAGCTGGAGGAACAGCAGGCGACCATCGACTCTCTGAGAGAGATGATGGAGCAACTGCTGAACAAGAAGAAGAAGAAGAAGAAGAGGACCCAACGTCCCTTGCCCCGGCAAACTAGGGATAAGGAATGGGTACCACCTCACCGTCCAGCGGCTGAGACGGAGGATGATCGACAGTCCGATTATTCCTCCAAAACATCGATAGGAACGTCGCACACCGCGGATAGCACCCGTGACAAAAGATTCGACGAGTTCCAGGACCAGCTGAACGCGCTGAAGCTTCAGCAAAATATGAACAAGCTGGGGGTGGTACGTCCCTACCCTATCGAATGGGACACGGTCCCATACCCGGCGAAGTTCAAACCAATCAGTTTGGTGCAGTTCGATGGCAAGGGGTCACCCTCGCAACACATCTACTATTTCATGGCGCAAACTGGGTTCCTAACCGGGAATGACGCCATTCTCACTCGACTGTTCATAGGTACCCTCAAGGGGGTGGCCTTTGAGTGGTTCCGCAAACTGGAGCCTGGCTCCATCAAGGCATGGGCCGACGTCGAAAAGCTCTTCCTCGCCCGCTTCTTCGACGATGACACAGAAGTGTCAATGGCTACCCTCCTTGCTGAGAAGCAGCGGAAGTCGGAGTCGGTCAATGACTTCGTGAAGAAGTCGGAGTCGGTTAATGACTTCGTAAAGAGATTTCAAAACCGATCAGTCCACTGTCGGGACCAAGTTTTCGAGGCGACGCTGATTGAGATGTGCCGTAACAATCTGTCGATCCATATCCTGTCCAAAATAGGGGCAGTAGAGACCCGGACTTGGAAGGAACTTGTTCGTCAAGGCGAGCAAGTTGAAAATATGATCAAGAGGCTGGAGGCCGAAGAGCCGCAGTCCAAAAAGGGAGCAGCAGAGCCGGCTGCGCCAAAGAACCCTCCTCGGTCGAGAGGAAAAGAAATCATGGCGGGCGAGGTCGACTCCGCCCCGGCACCAAAGGCTGCTCAAAAGCCTAAACCCAGGCAGTTTGAGCCACGCCCCCAGCGGCAATATGATTTTAAATAAGACCAGGTGATGGCGACTGTCGACACTCTACTCAAGAGTGGGCGAATTAAGCTGCCGGAAGCCGTCAAGCCTGAGGAGGCGGACAAAACCGGTGACCCAAGTTACTGCGCATATCACAGATTCCTTGGCCATCACACAACCAAGTGCTACGTCCTCAAGGACAAACTCCAGGCTCTCTACGACGCGGGGGTCTTGAAGAAAGAGAAGGTCCAAAAGCAAGTGACGGCGAACATGGTCACTTTGAGCTTTGGGACGGGTCTCCCAGAGGTTCAAGCTCCGGCGGGGATAATTCCTATCCCCAAGGCGATTTTGAAGATCACTAATGACGATCCTCACAACCAGCGGGAAAATGGTTTGGTTCCACAAACTCTGCCATCAGATGACGAGCAGTGGACTGCACAGCCTTCCAAGGAGGCTAAGAGGAAACATTGCAACGTTGTCTCCGCCATCCTGGATAGAGATGACGCGGCGATGACTGCCTTAACCGACTCTGAAGAGGACGCCAACGTCTTCGCTACGAGAGCCGGAAAGGAGTTCACGAAAGAATATCCCGCGAGGGCGGAAAACCCGGCAGGACCTCCCGCGAGGCCAGCCGCAGCAGTCCCTACCAACCCAGATGGACCAAGTTCGAGCCGCCAGCCTTACCGGTTCAACGTACTCGTGCAACTAAAAAGTATCCCCGCGCGAATCACCATGTACGACCTCCTCCGATTATCCAGACCTACCAGGGAGGCCCTACAAGAGGCGCTGGCGCGAATCACCATGTACGACCTCCTCCGATTATCCAGACCTACCAGGGAGGCCCTACAAGAGGCGCTGACCGATGCAGAAGCGTTCTCGACCCATTTCTCAAAAGAAACAGGGACCGAACAAGGCTGCACGACTTGCTGCCAATCGACCCATTTCTCAAAAGAAACAGGGACCGAACAAGGCTGCACGACTTGCTGCCAAGTTTCAGAGAGAAAGATCCCCTGCATCACTTTCACCCCTGAGGACATGCTCATCAAGAGCACGTCCTATGACCGGCCGCTGTACTTCACAGGATATGTTGGCTCGGCGAAAGTGGATCGGATCCAGGTTGATCCAGGGTCTGCGCTGAGCATCGTGCCCCTGAAGTTAATCAAACACTTGGGGATACCGTCGAAGCGCCTAGCCTCGACCTCAACTACCATCTTCGGCTTCAACGCCACAGGGACTAGGCCACTCGGCAAAATCCGCCTGAAATGTCGGATAGGCGACATGAAGACGGAGGTGACGTGCTACGTCATCGATGCCGAACCCTCCTACAACATACTCCTGGGGCGTCCGTGGATTCATGGCAACCGGATCGTTCCGTCCACACTACACCAGTGCTTGAAGTATGTGGACGACTACGAGCGAGTAAGAACGGTAGTGGCCGACAAACATCCCTTTAAAGGAGTCGAGAACTACTTCGCGGATTCTCTGCTGTACCAGGACCCCGAACAGCCACCAGTGGAAGAACTGGAGAGTGGTAATGAGGCGGACAGCGAGCCTGAATACGGTGACAGCTTAATTCTGAATGACTTTGAGTCAATTGTAATTGGTTATGAGAGTCACCATGTAACCAACGCCGTTCAGGCAGAAAAGCTTATCATGAATGAGAAATCCGACTTTGCTTATTTGTCGTCTTGCTCCTCGTCCGAGGATGACGCATCTAATAACTTATGGTCGACACTCTACAGTGAGTCTTCCCTATACTTGCCGGTATGTTCGTCAAACGTCGCCAAAACACAGCCGATCAAGTCATCGCAAGCTGTGTTCGTCGTGCCAGCACGGAATAGGTATCGAAAAGACATCATCTTCGGTCGAATCGATCATCCCCTACGCACGCTATGGGACGAATCTGAGGACGAAGACCCAGCACCCCAGTTCTCGCAATACAGTCGAGTAGCGAAACGCATAATGAGCAACATGGGGTACGACCTCACTCGCTTGGAGGGCCTGAATTACGGCCGAGGACGCAAGACGGTCATCAAACCCACCTACGTCCCCAAAGGAAAGCCCTCAAATTACTTCAACAGGACCCGGAGAGGCTTAGGCTACTCCTCCTCCTCCTCAGATTTGTGTTTTTACGTCGACGAGGATTCCGATTACGCATGTTCAGGGGATCAGTCGTCAACAACCTCGGCCTGGGACTCCGACGTCAGCGTAAGGGATCTGTTCGATGGCCTTACAGTCAACATGGCTACAGTAGACCCCGCCGGAATGGCAGAGGACGAACGACTTCCACTTTACGACGAGACATGGGATCGCCATGTTAGCGCCCAGTGGAACAGTCGCTTCGAACAGCGCGAACCACCAACTGAAGACGAAGTCCTCCAGGTGAACATGGGTACTGAGGCGAATCCCAAACCCATATTCATCAGCGGCAGTCTGCCTCCTCAAGAAAAAGAGGATCTCATCGCCCTTGTACGGGAATACATTGACGTCTTCGCCTGGAATTACGAGGATATGCCTGGCCTGGATCCGCGGGTCGCCACGCATCGCCTCAACATCAGCCCTGACGCCAAGCCAGTCAAACAACAGCAGATGCGGTTTCGCCCCCAAATCATGGAGGCGATCGAATCTGAAGTAAAGAAGCTGATCGAATCCGGCTTCATCAGAGAGGAGCAACACCCCGACTGGGTGGCGAATATTGTTCCAGTCTTGAAGAAGAACGGCAAGATCCGCATTTGCATCGACTTTAGGAACCTCAACGCCGCGTGCCCTAAAGACAAATTTCCTCTGCCCATCACGGATGTCATCATTGACAATACGTGCAGATTCGAGAGGATGTCCTTCATGGACGGCTTCTCAGGGTACAACCAAATCAAAATGCACCCTGAGGACGAGAAGCACACTGCATTCAGAACTCCCATGGGGGTGTACTGTTACACAGTCATGCCTTTCGGGCTCAAGAACGCTGATGCAACCTACCAGCGCGCCATGAGCATGATCTTTCGAGATCATCTGTGAAAGACGGTCGAATGCTATGTGGACGACTTGGTCGTGAAGAGTCGCCATAAGGAGGATCACCTCCAAGACTTGAAGGCTATGTTCGAACTCATGAGGGCTCATCAGCTCAAGATGAATCCTACCAAGTCATTCTTGGGAATGTCTAGCGGTAAATTCCTCGGTTTCGTCGTCACGACGAAAGGGATCCGAATTGATCCAGACAAGGTGCGAGCTATTCAAGAGCTCCAACCACCCCGAAATCTTAAAGAGCTGAGAGGCCTTCAAGGACGACTGGCTTATATCCGAAGATTCATCTCGAATCTCTCGGGCAAGTGCCAACCCTTCTCTAAGCTGATGAAGAAAGGTACCTCCTTCGTCTGGGATGAGCCATGCCAAAAGGCTTTTGAGGAGATCAAAGCTTATCTCTCAAATCCGCCTGTCCTTGCGGCGCCAATCTCAGGAAGGCCATTCCTCATATACATACGGGCTATGGAACATTCTCTGGGTGCCCTCTTGGCTCAGAACGATGATGCAGGCCACGAGCAGGGCATCTACTACCTGAGCAGAACCTTGCAGGGCGCCGAGCAACGGTACCCAATGGTCGAGAAGGAATGCCTAGCCTTGGTGTTCGCTATCCAAAAGATGCGGCACTACTTGGTTGGCCAAACCATCCATGTCATCTCCCGGATGAATCCCATTCGGGTCTTCATGACACAACCCGCAGCGCTAAACTGGCGCCTGGCCAGGTGGGCACTTCTGCTCTCTCAATA
Source organism: Asparagus officinalis (assembly GCF_001876935.1). Lineage (NCBI taxonomy): Eukaryota > Viridiplantae > Streptophyta > Magnoliopsida > Asparagales > Asparagaceae > Asparagus > Asparagus officinalis. Next base: position 70,951,630 of record NC_033795.1, on the reverse strand, counting down.
CGACATTCATTTCATGCCGCAGAAATCGGTCAAGGGACAAGCCATCTGCGATCTCATGGCTAGTCACCCGCTGGGGGAGAAGACCGATCTATTCGAAGATCTGCCGGATGAACCTCCCGAAGCCAATATGACTTCGTCGCCGGAGGTGTGGCAGATGTTCTTCGACGGTGCGTCCCGCGCAGGCGCGAGCGGCTCTATTTCTGCAGGAGTGGGAGTGGCCCTCACCTCCCCGCATGGTCACGTGTTTCCCCGGGCCTTTTCCTTGACGGAACCATGTACCAACAACGTAGCCGAGTACAACGCGTTGCTCATAGGGCTCGAGTTAGCCAAAGAGCTCGGGATAAAGCATCTGGAGGCTTATGGCGATTCGCAACTCATTGTCAAACAAATGACTGGCGAATACGAAGTCAGGAATGAAGATCTTATCCCGCTCCACCGAGCAGCGGTCAGACTAGTGGAGTCATTCGAGAGCTTCCGTATTGAGCACGTGCTCCGTTCAAAGAACACCCATGCGGATGCTCTCGCATCCTTGGCAGCTAACTTAGCCCAGCCTCCTGGAACGACCCAAAAGGTCGCTGTCGCCAGCCGAAAACTCTTTCGACCCAGAGACGTCCCAGAGGCAAACGCCACTCATCAAGCCTCGGGTCAGCCAGATCAGGAAGACTGGCGTCTCCCGATCATCGATTATGTCCTATACGGCATGTTGCCTGAGGATTCGAAGGAACGAGAGTCTATCCGGCGACGTGCCTCGCGATTCTACTACGATTGGCTACTTCTGGCCTGGGATGGTTACTGACGCAGTCGCTTATGCAAAGCGATGTTACGAATGCCAGATCCACGCCAACTACATACACCAGCCTCTTGAGGATCTACATCCGACGAGGGCGTCTTGGCCCTTCGAAGCATGGGGGATGGACATAGTTGGGCCAATTTCTCCACCATCGGCGAAAGGCCATCGCTTCATCCTCGCGATCACCGATTACTTCTCTAAATGGGCAGAGGCCATCCCCTTAAGAGAAGTCAAGACTAGCGACGTGATCAAGTTCATTAAACACCATGTCATATACCGATACGGCGTACCCCGGCGTATCATTCACGACAATGGCACGCAATTCGTTAGCCATGCCTTCACTAGGTTCTGCGACAAATTCCGGATACAGAACCTCTCGTCCACGGCCTACAACCCTTCAGCGAATGGTCTGGCCGAAGCTTTCAACAAGACGATCATCAAGATCTTGACCAAGCTGACTTCCACTAGCAAGCGCGACTGGAATGAAAAGCTAGGCGAGAGCCTGTGGGCATATCGCACGACGGTTCGTACACCGACTGGCACCACGCCTTACTCGTTGGTATACGGCTGTGAAGCTGTATTGCCGTTAGAGATTCAGATTCCATCCCTCCGCGTCGCCCTAGCAGCGGGGATGACGACTGAGGAGAATCACCAACTTCGACTCGCAGAGCTCGAAGCATTGGATGACAAGCGACTGGAAGCTCAGCAGCACATTGAGTTTTACCAAGCTCGGATGGCTAGGGGCTTCGACAAGAAAGTCAAGCGCCGAGCCTTCAAAGAGGGAGAGCTCGTGCTCTCCGTCCGTCGACCAATGATCCTCACTTCCAAGAAGAAGGGGAAATTCCAGTCCAAATGGGAAGGACCATTCGTGGTAGAGACAGTCTACTCGAACGGCGCCTATCGCCTCGTCAAACCGAACGGCGATAAAATCATGATGCCCATCAACGGCAAGTATCTGAAGAAGTACTACCCATAGTGCTCCTTCACAAACTCCCAAGAGTGCATGAGTCTAAACTGGCCCTCAAAACCTCCAACTAGTACACGAGGCTAAACTGTTCCTACTTTGCCCGCTCTGGCGAAAGCCTCTTGTGGGATTCAATTCGCCTGTCTCCTCTAATGAGAAGGCGGATCCACTAGAGTCGTTCATATCACGACATATACATTCAATTCGCCTATCTTCTCTAATGGGATGGCGGATCCATTAAAGTCGTTCCAATCACGACATTCTCTGTCACGTTAACATTAAACCTCTGACAAAATCAACTTACCAATCCTCTTCTAAAGGATGGTGGGTCCTCAAAGTCGTTCCAATCACGACATTCCCTGTCACGTTAACATTAAACCTCTGACAAAATCAACTTACCAATCCTCTTCTAAAGGATGGTGGGTCCTCAAAGTCGTTCCAATCACGACATTCCCTGTCACGTTAACATTAAACCTCTGACAAAATCAACTTACCAATCCTCTTCTAAAGGATGGTGGGTCCCTAAAGTCGTTCCAGTCACGACATTCCCTGTCACGTTAACATTAAACCTCTGACAAAATCAACTTACCAATCCTCTTCTAAAGGATGGTGGGTCCCCTAAAGTCGTTCCAATCCGACATTCCCTGTCACGTTAACATTAAACCTCTGACAAAATCAACTTACCAATCCTCTTCTAAAGGATGGTGGGTCCTCAAAGTCGTTCCAATCACGACATTCCCCGTCAAGTTAACATTAAACCTCTGACAAAATCAACTTACCAATCCTCTTCTAAAGGATGGTGGGTCCTCAAAGTCGTTCCAATCACGACATTCCCCGTCAAGTTAACATTAAACCTCTGACAAAATCAACTTACCAATCCTCTTCTAAAGGATGGTGGGTCCTCAAAGTCGTTCCAATCACGACATTCCCCGTCAAGTTAACATTAAACCTCTGACAAAATCAACTTACCAATCCTCTTCTAAAGGATGGTGGGTCCTCAAAGTCGTTCCAATCACGACATTCCCCGTCAAGTTAACATTAAACCTCTGACAAAATCAACTTACCAATCCTCTTCTAAAGGATGGTGGGTCCTCAAAGTCGTTCCAATCACGACATTCCCCGTCAAGTTAACATTAAACCTCTGACAAAATCAACTTACCAATCCTCTTCTAAAGGATGGTGGGTCCTCAAAGTCGTTCCAATCACGACATTCCCCGTCAAGTTAACATTAAACCTCTGACAAAATCAACTTACCAATCCTCTTCTAAAGGATGGTGGGTCCTCAAAGTCGTTCCAATCACGACATTCCCCGTCAAGTTAACATTAAACCTCTGACAAAATCAACTTACCAATCCTCTTCTAAAGGATGGTGGGTCCTCAAAGTCGTTCCAATCACGACATTCCCCGTCAAGTTAACATTAAACCTCTGACAAAATCAACTTACCAATCCTCTTCTAAAGGATGGTGGGTCCTCAAAGTCGTTCCAATCACGACATTCCCCGTCAAGTTAACATTAAACCTCTGACAAAATCAACTTACCAATCCTCTTCTAAAGGATGGTGGGTCCTCAAAGTCGTTCCAATCACGACATTCCCCGTCAAGTTAACATTAAACCTCTGACAAAATCAACTTACCAATCCTCTTCTAAAGGATGGTGGGTCCTCAAAGTCGTTCCAATCACGACATTCCCCGTCAAGTTAACATTAAACCTCTGACAAAATCAACTTACCAATCCTCTTCTAAAGGATGGTGGGTCCTCAAAGTCGTTCCAATCACGACATTCCCCGTCAAGTTAACATTAAACCTCTGACAAAATCAACTTACCAATCCTCTTCTAAAGGATGGTGGGTCCTCAAAGTCGTTCCAATCACGACATTCCCCGTCAAGTTAACATTAAACCTCTGACAAAATCAACTTACCAATCCTCTTCTAAAGGATGGTGGGTCCTCAAAGTCGTTCCAATCACGACATTCCCCGTCAAGTTAACATTAAACCTCTGACAAAATCAACTTACCAATCCTCTTCTAAAGGATGGTGGGTCCTCAAAGTCGTTCCAATCACGACATTCCCCGTCAAGTTAACATTAAACCTCTGACAAAATCAACTTACCAATCCTCTTCTAAAGGATGGTGGGTCCTCAAAGTCGTTCCAATCACGACATTCCCCGTCAAGTTAACATTAAACCTCTGACAAAATCAACTTACCAATCCTCTTCTAAAGGATGGTGGGTCCTCAAAGTCGTTCCAATCACGACATTCCCCGTCAAGTTAACATTAAACCTCTGACAAAATCAACTTACCAATCCTCTTCTAAAGGATGGTGGGTCCTCAAAGTCGTTCCAATCACGACATTCCCCGTCAAGTTAACATTAAACCTCTGACAAAATCAACTTACCAATCCTCTTCTAAAGGATGGTGGGTCCTCAAAGTCGTTCCAATCACGACATTCCCCGTCAAGTTAACATTAAACCTCTGACAAAATCAACTTACCAATCCTCTTCTAAAGGATGGTGGGTCCTCAAAGTCGTTCCAATCACGACATTCCCCGTCAAGTTAACATTAAACCTCTGACAAAATCAACTTACCAATCCTCTTCTAAAGGATGGTGGGTCCTCAAAGTCGTTCCAATCACGACATTCCCCGTCAAGTTAACATTAAACCTCTGACAAAATCAACTTACCAATCCTCTTCTAAAGGATGGTGGGTCCTCAAAGTCGTTCCAATCACGACATTCCCCGTCAAGTTAACATTAAACCTCTGACAAAATCAACTTACCAATCCTCTTCTAAAGGATGGTGGGTCCTCAAAGTCGTTCCAATCACGACATTCCCCGTCAAGTTAACATTAAACCTCTGACAAAATCAACTTACCAATCCTCTTCTAAAGGATGGTGGGTCCTCAAAGTCGTTCCAATCACGACATTCCCCGTCAAGTTAACATTAAACCTCTGACAAAATCAACTTACCAATCCTCTTCTAAAGGATGGTGGGTCCTCAAAGTCGTTCCAATCACGACATTCCCCGTCAAGTTAACATTAAACCTCTGACAAAATCAACTTACCAATCCTCTTCTAAAGGATGGTGGGTCCTCAAAGTCGTTCCAATCACGACATTCCCCGTCAAGTTAACATTAAACCTCTGACAAAATCAACTTACCAATCCTCTTCTAAAGGATGGTGGGTCCTCAAAGTCGTTCCAATCACGACATTCCCCGTCAAGTTAACATTAAACCTCTGACAAAATCAACTTACCAATCCTCTTCTAAAGGATGGTGGGTCCTCAAAGTCGTTCCAATCACGACATTCCCCGTCAAGTTAACATTAAACCTCTGACAAAATCAACTTACCAATCCTCTTCTAAAGGATGGTGGGTCCTCAAAGTCGTTCCAATCACGACATTCCCCGTCAAGTTAACATTAAACCTCTGACAAAATCAACTTACCAATCCTCTTCTAAAGGATGGTGGGTCCTCAAAGTCGTTCCAATCACGACATTCCCCGTCAAGTTAACATTAAACCTCTGACAAAATCAACTTACCAATCCTCTTCTAAAGGATGGTGGGTCCTCAAAGTCGTTCCAATCACGACATTCCCCGTCAAGTTAACATTAAACCTCTGACAAAATCAACTTACCAATCCTCTTCTAAAGGATGGTGGGTCCTCAAAGTCGTTCCAATCACGACATTCCCCGTCAAGTTAACATTAAACCTCTGACAAAATCAACTTACCAATCCTCTTCTAAAGGATGGTGGGTCCTCAAAGTCGTTCCAATCACGACATTCCCCGTCAAGTTAACATTAAACCTCTGACAAAATCAACTTACCAATCCTCTTCTAAAGGATGGTGGGTCCTCAAAGTCGTTCCAATCACGACATTCCCCGTCAAGTTAACATTAAACCTCTGACAAAATCAACTTACCAATCCTCTTCTAAAGGATGGTGGGTCCTCAAAGTCGTTCCAATCACGACATTCCCCGTCAAGTTAACATTAAACCTCTGACAAAATCAACTTACCAATCCTCTTCTAAAGGATGGTGGGTCCTCAAAGTCGTTCCAATCACGACATTCCCCGTCAAGTTAACATTAAACCTCTGACAAAATCAACTTACCAATCCTCTTCTAAAGGATGGTGGGTCCTCAAAGTCGTTCCAATCACGACATTCCCCGTCAAGTTAACATTAAACCTCTGACAAAATCAACTTACCAATCCTCTTCTAAAGGATGGTGGGTCCTCAAAGTCGTTCCAATCACGACATTCCCCGTCAAGTTAACATTAAACCTCTGACAAAATCAACTTACCAATCCTCTTCTAAAGGATGGTGGGTCCTCAAAGTCGTTCCAATCACGACATTCCCCGTCAAGTTAACATTAAACCTCTGACAAAATCAACTTACCAATCCTCTTCTAAAGGATGGTGGGTCCTCAAAGTCGTTCCAATCACGACATTCCCCGTCAAGTTAACATTAAACCTCTGACAAAATCAACTTACCAATCCTCTTCTAAAGGATGGTGGGTCCTCAAAGTCGTTCCAATCACGACATTCCCCGTCAAGTTAACATTAAACCTCTGACAAAATCAACTTACCAATCCTCTTCTAAAGGATGGTGGGTCCTCAAAGTCGTTCCAATCACGACATTCCCCGTCAAGTTAACATTAAACCTCTGACAAAATCAACTTACCAATCCTCTTCTAAAGGATGGTGGGTCCTCAAAGTCGTTCCAATCACGACATTCCCCGTCAAGTTAACATTAAACCTCTGACAAAATCAACTTACCAATCCTCTTCTAAAGGATGGTGGGTCCTCAAAGTCGTTCCAATCACGACATTCCCCGTCAAGTTAACATTAAACCTCTGACAAAATCAACTTACCAATCCTCTTCTAAAGGATGGTGGGTCCTCAAAGTCGTTCCAATCACGACATTCCCCGTCAAGTTAACATTAAACCTCTGACAAAATCAACTTACCAATCCTCTTCTAAAGGATGGTGGGTCCTCAAAGTCGTTCCAATCACGACATTCCCCGTCAAGTTAACATTAAACCTCTGACAAAATCAACTTACCAATCCTCTTCTAAAGGATGGTGGGTCCTCAAAGTCGTTCCAATCACGACATTCCCCGTCAAGTTAACATTAAACCTCTGACAAAATCAACTTACCAATCCTCTTCTAAAGGATGGTGGGTCCTCAAAGTCGTTCCAATCACGACATTCCCCGTCAAGTTAACATTAAACCTCTGACAAAATCAACTTACCAATCCTCTTCTAAAGGATGGTGGGTCCTCAAAGTCGTTCCAATCACGACATTCCCCGTCAAGTTAACATTAAACCTCTGACAAAATCAACTTACCAATCCTCTTCTAAAGGATGGTGGGTCCTCAAAGTCGTTCCAATCACGACATTCCCCGTCAAGTTAACATTAAACCTCTGACAAAATCAACTTACCAATCCTCTTCTAAAGGATGGTGGGTCCTCAAAGTCGTTCCAATCACGACATTCCCCGTCAAGTTAACATTAAACCTCTGACAAAATCAACTTACCAATCCTCTTCTAAAGGATGGTGGGTCCTCAAAGTCGTTCCAATCACGACATTCCCCGTCAAGTTAACATTAAACCTCTGACAAAATCAACTTACCAATCCTCTTCTAAAGGATGGTGGGTCCTCAAAGTCGTTCCAATCACGACATTCCCCGTCAAGTTAACATTAAACCTCTGACAAAATCAACTTACCAATCCTCTTCTAAAGGATGGTGGGTCCTCAAAGTCGTTCCAATCACGACATTCCCCGTCAAGTTAACATTAAACCTCTGACAAAATCAACTTACCAATCCTCTTCTAAAGGATGGTGGGTCCTCAAAGTCGTTCCAATCACGACATTCCCCGTCAAGTTAACATTAAACCTCTGACAAAATCAACTTACCAATCCTCTTCTAAAGGATGGTGGGTCCTCAAAGTCGTTCCAATCACGACATTCCCCGTCAAGTTAACATTAAACCTCTGACAAAATCAACTTACCAATCCTCTTCTAAAGGATGGTGGGTCCTCAAAGTCGTTCCAATCACGACATTCCCCGTCAAGTTAACATTAAACCTCTGACAAAATCAACTTACCAATCCTCTTCTAAAGGATGGTGGGTCCTCAAAGTCGTTCCAATCACGACATTCCCCGTCAAGTTAACATTAAACCTCTGACAAAATCAACTTACCAATCCTCTTCTAAAGGATGGTGGGTCCTCAAAGTCGTTCCAATCACGACATTCCCCGTCAAGTTAACATTAAACCTCTGACAAAATCAACTTACCAATCCTCTTCTAAAGGATGGTGGGTCCTCAAAGTCGTTCCAATCACGACATTCCCCGTCAAGTTAACATTAAACCTCTGACAAAATCAACTTACCAATCCTCTTCTAAAGGATGGTGGGTCCTCAAAGTCGTTCCAATCACGACATTCCCCGTCAAGTTAACATTAAACCTCTGACAAAATCAACTTACCAATCCTCTTCTAAAGGATGGTGGGTCCTCAAAGTCGTTCCAATCACGACATTCCCCGTCAAGTTAACATTAAACCTCTGACAAAATCAACTTACCAATCCTCTTCTAAAGGATGGTGGGTCCTCAAAGTCGTTCCAATCACGACATTCCCCGTCAAGTTAACATTAAACCTCTGACAAAATCAACTTACCAATCCTCTTCTAAAGGATGGTGGGTCCTCAAAGTCGTTCCAATCACGACATTCCCCGTCAAGTTAACATTAAACCTCTGACAAAATCAACTTACCAATCCTCTTCTAAAGGATGGTGGGTCCTCAAAGTCGTTCCAATCACGACATTCCCCGTCAAGTTAACATTAAACCTCTGACAAAATCAACTTACCAATCCTCTTCTAAAGGATGGTGGGTCCTCAAAGTCGTTCCAATCACGACATTCCCCGTCAAGTTAACATTAAACCTCTGACAAAATCAACTTACCAATCCTCTTCTAAAGGATGGTGGGTCCTCAAAGTCGTTCCAATCACGACATTCCCCGTCAAGTTAACATTAAACCTCTGACAAAATCAACTTACCAATCCTCTTCTAAAGGATGGTGGGTCCTCAAAGTCGTTCCAATCACGACATTCCCCGTCAAGTTAACATTAAACCTCTGACAAAATCAACTTACCAATCCTCTTCTAAAGGATGGTGGGTCCTCAAAGTCGTTCCAATCACGACATTCCCCGTCAAGTTAACATTAAACCTCTGACAAAATCAACTTACCAATCCTCTTCTAAAGGATGGTGGGTCCTCAAAGTCGTTCCAATCACGACATTCCCCGTCAAGTTAACATTAAACCTCTGACAAAATCAACTTACCAATCCTCTTCTAAAGGATGGTGGGTCCTCAAAGTCGTTCCAATCACGACATTCCCCGTCAAGTTAACATTAAACCTCTGACAAAATCAACTTACCAATCCTCTTCTAAAGGATGGTGGGTCCTCAAAGTCGTTCCAATCACGACATTCCCCGTCAAGTTAACATTAAACCTCTGACAAAATCAACTTACCAATCCTCTTCTAAAGGATGGTGGGTCCTCAAAGTCGTTCCAATCACGACATTCCCCGTCAAGTTAACATTAAACCTCTGACAAAATCAACTTACCAATCCTCTTCTAAAGGATGGTGGGTCCTCAAAGTCGTTGACCGGTCCGGTCGACCGAGAGCTCGCATCGGTCGACCGAGAGCTCAAATCGGTCGACCGACAGAATTTCCGGTCGACCGACGTTAGTCCAGAAAGTTTTCTTCGTGTTTTTGCTCTCATCGGTCGACCGACGGGATTTTCGGTCGACCGACAATATGACCGTTGGACTTCTAACGGCTATTTCTGAGCTGTTTCTCTGGGGGCTATTTTGTCATTTGTTTTGGGGGTTTTTGCTGAGATTTCTAGTGGGTATATATACCCCATTGCTGATGTCTTTTCAACCAACTAAGAGAGAAATCAAGTTTAATAAAGTTTTTAACAAGGGTTTTAGTTTGGTTTAAGTGTGTTTAAAAAGCTTTTAAGCAAATTGAGAGTTTGTTTTGGTGAATCAAATTCCACAAGAGCTTGAGGAGATTGTCTATTGAAGTTTGAGCTTCCAACTATCATCCCTCCATCTCTTGTTATCAAATTGAGAAGTTTTCTAAACTCAAACTCTAGCTTTACATTTATATACTTGATTGATTATCATTGTTCTTAAGCTAGATTTAATACTTGAGTTTAGTTGATTTGATCTTATTTACTCATTGTTACACACACACTAGAGAACAATTTATATTTGTTACATTGTGAGATTGTTAGGTTTTCGGTGAGCTAGAAACCGAGTGTGTAGTGAGGTTTTCGGTGAGCTAGAAACCGAGTGTGAGGAGTGACGTTGATCGGTGAGCGTTGAAAACCGATACTGTGAGGTGTAAACGTTATTGGTTTTCGGTGAGCTAGAAACCGAGTGTGTAGTGAGGTTTTCGGTGAGCTAGAAACCGAGTGTGAGGAGTTACGTTGATCGGTGAGCATTGAAAACCGATACTGTGAGGTGTAAACGTTATTCGGGTGAACATAAAAAACCCGGTTGATAGTGGATTTCTCCCCGGGAGTGGGGAGCGGAGACGTAGGACGGAAGGTCCGAACTCCGTGATCATATTGTGTGTTTGAATGTGCTTTGGCGTTTATTCTTATTTATGCTCATTGCTCATTTCGCCATTGTCTCATTATTTATATGATCCACTATCTAGTTCATATTGTTTACCCCTTGTGTTAGTTTATATATCCTTGTATATATATAATTCATCATCTAGGATATATCTCATTGTTTATATTGCATATTCTTGCACATAACTCTTTGTATATCTATCTTGCAAGAATATATTTATTAATTAGTTTTAATTGGCATTTAATCGGATTAGATTAGCATAAGACCCTAATCACCCCCCTCTAGGGTCTAACACTCTGCTGGAGAGAGGCGATCGCGGGTATATATTACAAGAAATCCAACGGCTGAGATTCAGCACCCTGAGCGATCGAGCGGTCTGAGCGCCCTGC
>NC_033795.1:70910449-70939844 GCF_001876935.1 Asparagus officinalis | reverse complement strand
CACGAGGCGACGAGATCGACAAATTCGCACGCGAACAACGGAATGAATCCACCCGCTGCTGCAGAATCAAGCCTATGAAGTTGAGGAATCACCGAGTCATCACAACGAGAGCGCCGGATCGACGATCCACGCATCGAATCAGGATTCAAGTTTCGGACTCGAACTCATGAACGGTTTACTGCCAAATCGGAATCCGACTACTGCCAAATCTAGACAACCAATCAGAGGTCTCAATGATACAACCGAACACGTACAAACGAGACAATGCAAAGCAACGAACAAAAGTCAAGACACCGCTGGGGCTCGGCAAAAGCCGAGGCCACTCAAGGTGGCTCGGCCTTAGCGAGCCACCATGAGGTGGGCTCGGCCAAGGCGAGCCACCTGAGGTTGGCTCGGTGGCCGAGCACCACCCTCGGGGTGGCGTCGGCCAGGCCCGAGCCACGCCTCAGGGTGGCTGGTCGGCCATTTGCCGAGCCCAACCCTTGAACGGTGGTACGGGTGGCCGAGCCACCTTGAGGGTGGACTTGGCAATGAGCCGAGGCCACCTCAGACCGCGTGGCTAGTGACAGTGCCGGCACCCCGAGGTCGGGACAGTGGCCAAGAGGTGGCGACAGTGGCCCAGAGAGTGCCGACATTTCTCTTTTGCGGCCACCTGTCCCGTGGAGGCCTATAAGATTAGGCACTAGAGGTATGTTCATTTTCAGAGGTCCGACTTTCAAGCGCCGAACACTCTGCCGGATGAAGCGGTGAACTCGGAGCTTGAAGACGCAGAAGACTGCAGCCATTAGATCTGATCGCTCGGCGACCATCCGACGTCAGAAAAGGGTAGGATTCGAGAGGAAGAAAGAACAGATCTTTGAGTCTACACGAGCGCTGACACTCAGATCTACAGCCTTGGTCTTAGATTCGAATCGAGCGATTTTCCCTTGGTGTGAATTCGTCCCTCGGCTCATTGAGTCCTTCGTGGAATAATACCCGCTACATCGTTGGTAGAATCCGACCGGATCTTAAGATCGCGCGGTTGGTATCTCTCTTCCTTTTCTCGTTGGTTCGTCGGTTTGTGCCGAGCTGAGTTAAGGGACCTATAAGCAATTTTATATGCCTACAGTAAGGAGGTCCAAAACATAGAAATGTAAACATATGAATTTTGAAATTTTGCCTAAACCTTATTTTGAAACTTTACAAAATGATTTTATAGACTTGAAGAAAGATGTACACTATTGTTATGAAGTCTATAAATAATGAATATAGTACTTTATCAAAATACACATATAATGCACTAAAACATGATTTCATTGAACTAAATAAAATTGATATTGATGAAATCATATATATGCATATAAGTATGAAACAAAAATATGTTTTCTAATTATATTAAATTGTTTCATATTAAAACTTGAAAACTATCAAACCAAAACATATATGTATATATATAACTATAAATATACAAAACCAAAACGTGTATGTGTGTATATGATTGAGCTTAAAGTACTAACACACATAATATAAACTCCTAAACTAAATTACCCAAGCTTGATGAAGGTCTTCAATGAGCTCAACTTGGTACACTTGCGGATGAAGCTTGAGCTTGGATCTTCAACTTGAATTTGCATAGCTTCAACCACTATTCTACCAACCTCCATTTGATATGATCGTTATGGCACAATCCATCCATCCTCCAACTCGCTGTTTGCCTAGAATACGAAAAACACAAATACTAGATAAACAACATTAGTCGTAAATTATTTGTTAAACATCATCAAAACAAGAAGGCCAATAATCTCCCCCTTTTTAATGATGACAAACAATTTACAAAAGATATATATGCATGAAAAGAAATGAATATACAAATGATAATATAATCATGCATATAAACAAGAAAGAATATACTCACAATATTTCTCCCCCTTTGATAACATCAAAAAGGGGAAAATCATATAGATGAAAGAGAACGAAAGCTGCCCCTACCTATAAGCATGGGTGAGTATAACACATAGAAAAATATAGGGATTGGTCCCCCTATCAATATAACTTAATGAATATATGCAATGAATGCTAAGGCATACATATGTAAGCAAACAAGAAACATGCTAAACATAACTCACCTACAAAAAGGCAATGAAGACACATATAAATATGTCAATATGAAAATAGTGTCTCATTAACACAAAAAAATAATATAAAAACCATATAAAAGAATAGATTTATGAAAACCAAAGAAGAGGAACATGAGAATCATGCAAAAAGTTTTTAGTTAAAAACAAATCAACCAAAAGAAATCATAAATCAAAGTTGAAATCCAAAAACGATGTTTGATCAATCAAGAGAATTTTCTTTGTGGGATTTGATAAAACCACATATGGAATACATTATAAGGCACGAATAGATGATCCATAAGCACAAACACATAAATATCATCATATAAGTGAAATATAATAAATTCAAAGCAATAAATCAAAACAAAATCTTTGATAAAAGAATTTCAAGAGAAGCAACAATATATCAATCTCTTAAGCTTATCCCAACCCATATAATCATTCTAGCATCCGATAAACATGATTTGGGAATAAACACCCAATAAACCCGGGGGGTTATATAAATACAAACCTCTCATCAAAATAGAAACTAATAATCATGAAAACAAAAGAATTTGATAAAAATAATTATTTTCATGTTCAAAAGTTTAAAGTGTAATTTTTTAAAACCAAGAAAAAAGAAAAATAAAAACACTAAAATTCTTGGTTTAAAATCAAATTTGTTTTGGTACCCAAGTATTCTTGGTACCAAAAGATTTAGGGACATGACCCCTATCATTCAAGCTCAAAGCCCTAGGGTTATGAACCCATTTGGGCGTATTTAGTGCACGGGTCTGGTCATAGTAATAATTATGCAAATAACCCATTCGATTGCAATAAGTGCAATGAAAAGGATGCATTTGGTCATGTTGACCATGTGGATGTGCATGAGGAACATTTGCAAATAAAGATGGTCTTTTAAGATTATTTTCCAAATGAGAAACATTTTGAAATAATGTTGGTCCACTTGAAATATTTTGTGATTTAGAAACTTTTCGCAAATCGAAACAAAACTTAGCTAAGTGACCAACTCTACCACAAAAATCACAATGATACATATTATCATGCTTATGATGAACAATGGGTGCATGTGTGTGTACATGTGATGAAGAAGAAGCCTTATGAGATGCACATGGAGTATTAGCAAACTTAGGTTTGTGTGCATCATAGTAAAATTTAGTAAGGTGGCCTTTACGACCGCAAATAGAGCATTTGTAAACTTTGCTATACAAGTGTGCATAGTGTGTGTTTGATTTAGAAGTGTTAACACGGGACTTTGCACACAAGTTCATAAGCTTTTTGTTATTTACCATACATGTTTTTAAGGTTGAATTTAAACAAGATATGCGATGTTTAACTTGACTCAACTCATCATTTTGCATACATGTATTAGAAATAGAAGTAGATGAAACATGATCATTTCTAAAAGAATTAAACTTATTTCTAATAGTTTCTACTTCTAACATGGCATTGTCTTCAGCATGAGATAAGCTAGATATGGATAAGGTCAATTTTTTATTTTCCAAAATTAACACGTCATTGTTCTCTTTAAGCATAGTATTTTCTTTTGCAATGACATCAAATTTGGAAACTAGTATCTCATGATCGGATTTCAAATCTACATGCTTGCTTTTTAGATCTATAAAATTATTTTGTAATTTTGTATAGGCATGAGACAATCTCTCATATTCATAAGTGAGTTCATCAATAGATAATTCATTATCGAATCGGAATCGCTTACTACACAAGAGTTATCCTCTTGTGGCCGTGTGCATGATGCTCCACATGAACTTGAAGAAGAATCCTCCAAAGCTTGTCGGATTACCTCCAAGTCCTCTTGATGTGCTTCAATGAATTTCCAAAGTTTGTAAGCACTACCAAAATGAACTAATTTGTTAGAAAAGGATGAGTCAAAAGCATTAAGCAAAAATTCTAACAAAAGCTTGTTCATTGTAAATATTTTATGATCATGATTGCTTCACTTGGATTTCTCCAATGTGGGCAAAATATAAGCACAATTAATAACTTCTGATAAGTCAATATTTCTAGATTCAACAAATATTTTAAATTTAGAGCACCATTGAGCATAAGGGAAATTTTTAAAAGTTGGAGCAATATTTGGATCACAGCCTAAACGAAATGCACCTATATTCATGATGTGAATATATGCAAGCAAGATAAAAGTAATCATAACTAGATTAGCACAAATAAAATTACTTGGATCTTTAACTCAAGGTGGTTAGACCTTAAATCAAAGAGCACCAAGCTCTGATACCAATTGTTAGACCCTAGAGGGGGGGGGGGTGATGAGGGGCTTATGCTAATCTAATCCGATTTTCTACCAATAAAAACTAATTAACAAGATATCCTAGCAAGTATGAAATACAACAATATATATGAGCTAGGATGAGTAATATGAATAAAGGTAAATATCCTAGCAATGAGATATACTATGAGATATATAATTAACACAAGGGGTAAAATAAACAATCTACAAAAGAGATAGGGCAATATGAAGAGCAATACACAAAGGCGATATAAGATATGCATACAAGAATAAGAACGCCAATGTAATCACAAACAAAACGATATGATCACGGAGTTCGGTCTAACCACTTGACCTACGTCTCTGCTCCTCACCTCGAGGAGATCTCCACTATCACAACTGGGTTTTCTACGTTCTCCTGAACAACATTTACACCTCACAATACGGGTTTATAGTTTACCAAAAACACTACAACTTACACACTCTTGTAATCCCACTCTACACCCTCTCAAGTATTGAACTAGACGTGTCTCCCTCAAGTGCTCGGATACAACTGTTTGATCAGAAAAATGATTTCTTTGATGAGTTCATTACAACTTTGAACGCTTACAATAAACTAAAAAAAAAGATAGCCTTTTTATAAGACTTTAACTCAAAAATTACAACTCTCTCTCAAACATCACGCAATAGAAGTTTATCGCCTATTGCTTGTGCGGGATCATTGCCGGTGCCGGGGTTTATCCGTGGACCGCCTACGGATCAAATCCGGTTAGCAGAAGTTGGATGATTAATGCTCTCACTTCACGAAGGAAGTAATTACAGTAGCGATGATTTTGACTAAGCAAAATCATGGCTCTTCTCGAGATTTAAGACTAAGCTTAAATCCGGAGGATTAGGAAATGAGTCTCAGATCTCTCGAACTCTAACTTTGTTGATGAACTCCGCCAAGATCTGCTAACTCTCTGAAATTCGTGCTCCAATCTCTAATTTGACAGCACTTCATCCTCTTGATTTCCAGATCGATAAAATGGAGGCCTTTGGCTCATATTTATAGGCATCGGATGCGGTTATTTGGATGAGACTGATGGATTTCTCTGTATCTTCAGTTAACAACTGTACAGCCATAGTATCAGATCAGTTAGAACATCTAGGAACACTCAAATCCCGAAAGAATCAGTAAAAGAACCGAAAAAACTAATTTTTGGCCGAACTGCCATTTGGTGGCTCGACCATCGCCGAGCCACCAAATGGTGGGTGACCCTACGTTTTGACGTGATGCGGCCGCCAGAGGCTTTCTTAGGTTTGACTCGTTACGTCATTTATGTATATTTCTTTATTTCGCTGATCGGTACACTTCCTCGATTCGCTTCGTGCGTTTCGTGAACACGCGGATTGCTTGACGGTGGCTGGTGAGTGTACAGAATTGTCGGTGAGCACATGGGGTGTTTGGTTAGCCGTTCCATTGACCGTTGAGTGTACGGGCTACTTGACGGTGGCCGATAAATATGCGGGTCACTCGGATAAACCTTCTCGACTTGGAAGATGACATTTATCGCTTCCTCTTCATCTCGAGCCGTATTCAGGAACCTATAGGCATTTTTAGATGCTTACAGATACCCCATCCAAAGTGTTTCAGCCTCATTTCCTTAGAGAGGAGTCTGAGACGCTTTGGACGTGATAGGCCCACACCTTCAGTCAGTGTTAAGGGACCCATAACCGACTTCGATTCCACATTTTACTCCATTTAGTGTTTGTTGAACAGTTAAAATTCTTCCGGTGTTGCGTTTATCATCTAACCGTTGTTGAAGTCTCGAATCGGAATTGGTGAGTTGATTTTGGCTCGTCTTGTTGAGTTAACTTTGCACTGATTATCTATGTCGCAACACGTTGACCAGTGTTGACCTATGGCTACGCGCTGACCGACGTTGACCTTAGGGTTTCTTATCGATCGGCGTTGACTCTCATCGCAACGCGTTGACCGGCGTTGACCTATGGCTACGCATTGACCGGCGTTGGCCTTAGGGTTTCGTTTCGGTCGGCGTTGATTCTCATCGCAACGCGTTGGCCGGTGTTGACCTAAGGCTACGCGTTAACCGCGTTGGCCTTAGGGTTTCGTTTCGGTCGGTGTTGATTCTCATCGCAACGTGTTGACCGGCGTTGACCTATGGTTACGCATTGACCGGCATTGGCCTTAGGGTTTCGTTTCGATCGGCGTTGACTCTCATCGCAATGCTTTGACCGGTGTTGACCTAGGACTACGCGTTGACCGGCGTTGGCCTTAGGGTTTCATATCGATCGGTGTTGACTCTCATCGCAACGTTTTGACCTGAGGAGAACCAGTTTATACTCACATACTCCTGGGAGTTTCGGGAATCAGTTTAACCTCGTGTATCCGTCGGAGGTTGCCGGGTTATCCTGAAGAATATTACGCGTAATATTTTTTGGGAACTTCCCATCAAAAGTGAGAAATAGTTTAGACTTGTATTCCCGTTGGAGTATTTATACAGGCATCGAATACTTTGAAAAACACCTGAAAAGGGGGTCAAAGTGTATATAAATTGTTCTCGAATCTTTCTACACGTTCGAGCCAACATTTCGCGCCTCATACGCATGTGAACCATCAAAAGATACTTGTAATTTGGGCTGATTCGATCTGGTTCGGTTCAGACTGATCTGGGTCGGTTCAGACCGGTCCTATTCAAACCGGTTCAGCCACTTAAAAATCCCCTTCCAAAACCGACTTGTTCCCCTTCTTTTCTTTTCTTGGTTTCGGTCTCAAAATCAATTATGTGCTCGCTCGATGGGGTGAAGAATTGAAGGCCAGCGGGCTGTACGCGGTCGTTCGTGCCACTATGTATGGAGCTTTAAATCCCGGCACACAAATACATTTCTGACGAAGTGTAGCGAATGGGATTACACTTCATGAGATGACAAGGTTTTGAGTTTGCCCAATGGGAAACATAATATACCAAGAATACTTCCCTTTGAATCATGAGTTACGTCAGTTAAAGTTGACTTCTCCAAATCGCTACGACACTTTATGGGATTTCACCTGCCATTACGACGTAGCTTTGGCAGGCGTCGAACCGGTATTGAAGAGGACCAAACTACAAATCAGCTTGAAAAGGTTTGCAAATTATTTATTCAGAAATCTAGAAAGTAATTTTGGTGAAGCTATTTGTGAGTTGAGGCCACTGACTTCGTCAGAGATTAATGAGTTAATCAAGAAGTCCGATGCTCATTCCTATACTACCACCGGTATCGAGGATGATTTTCCCGCCGGGACCAAGTTTCATACTTTCTTATGGCATACAATGAAGCCCATTCTCTCGATGACTCTGTTGGCTGGTTATCTTACCATTTGGTTAAAGAAATGCGTTGTCCCATATCAACCCACGGATGTTTTGTCTGTGGAGGTACTTTATCCCGTTGTTCAACTGGCTTATCGGAAAAATCTTTCTCTTCTTCCAATAATGATCGCCGGTATCCACCGTGGCCTTCGCCAAATGGTTAGTACTTTCATCCAGGAAGGAAGTAAACCAAGTGCTGTAATCCAAACGGCCAAGGTAGAACTGCCTTACACGTACCTGATGGCATGGTTCGTTCTTCATCGCCCTGACATGATGGATGCGCCAAAGATTGTGAACCAATCTGTCCCCTTGCTGCAGCTGATAGAAGATTATAAATGGAAAGGACGGGGGTTCATGGACGTTCAGAAACGGCTGCAAGGCCATAAATGTTGGGTCGTTCGACATGCTTCCCTCGATTTTTGGGTCGTTATGGTGATTCATTGGTTGACGTAGAGAAGCCTGGTACTGGTCGGACCTACCTTGACACTAGATGTTTTGATTGGCTAGTGAACATTAGGCCAGATTATATGATTTTTCGGGTAAATAATTATTGTTACATAGAACCGTATCTACCGTGTAGGTTCGCATAGGAACTTGGGTATGATCAAATATATGTTGGGAACCCAAGTTCAAAACTCCGGACTCGTGGTGACTTAGTAGACGGTGCCCGGGCGTGGCTGTGGAATGTTACGGGTTGTATTGGTGCAAGATTTAACCTCCCGGTCACTGAGCGCTAATCAGAGCTGACTTTCTTATATTGCCGTTGGTTATTAGCGACCAATGAACCTGTTTCAGTGAAGCCATTTAAGGAGTTGACAGCCGAGGCTGCAGCTCGGATCGCTACTCGAATGGTTTATGAAGCCGAGTATCAAAAAAGGAAAGGAAAAGAACCTGCTGGTCCTTCCCGTAATAGGGAACGAGAGGATGATTCCTTTCCTTCTGGAGAAGAAGGTTTAGATGTAGATGTCATCAGTGGAGAGTATGGGGCAGCAGACAATGACGAAGAAGAACTCAGTACAGGTTTGTCAGAGTCCTTTTTCGAAGAGCTGTTGGATTTAGCAATCGCCAATCAAATTCATCGACTCAAGACCCGAAAAAGGTGGAAGGCTTTACCCACTTATCCTCACAAAATGTTTGTTGAAATTACATGACTCAAGACCCGAAAAAGGTGGAAGGCTTTACCCACTTATCCTCACAAAATGTTTGTTGAAATTACAGGTGTAGGTTTTAAAGAGGGAGAGAAAGGCTTTACCCACTTATCCTCACAAAATGTTTGTTGAAATTACAGGTGTAGGTTTTAAAGAGGGAGAGAAAGTGAGCGGTCGTCCTACTGCCCGTGCTCACTCTCGGACCGTAGCTCAGATAGATCCGATAGTTGGACCACGCCTTGACTCTGTGCTGAGCAGGCCTATAGATCTTGACGAGGCGCCACCTTCCAAGCGTCAAAAGCTGGTTTTCAAACGGCGTGTTGCCTCTTTAGTTCCCAACGTAGAACCAATCAATGATACATCTATTGCTGGGGAAGGTAACGCTTCAATTCTTTGCTGTCTTATTTTTTTTTGATCCCTCCTCCTATTAAACTAAGCGAATTCACAATTTTTTCAGGGGAAGGTGACCAAAGTGAGATCATTTATAATCCTCCTTCTCCCGATTTTGATATGTTTCAAGAGCCCGACCTTTCGCAGCAAGTACACAGAGCTGTTCTCGATGAGCCTGATAATGCTGCAGCGGATATGACTGTTGAGACTAATGAAGGTACCGGGGTAGGACCTAGTTCGTCTATGCTAGTCTTTGACCCAGGTACATCTAACACCAGTAGTACCCCTTTCAAATGGCGATTTTGGGAATTGACAGATTCATAATTCGTGCCTCCGTTAATTGTTTCTATGCTTTTGGCTCTTTTAGAAAAACTCCAAGAAATAGGTGCCAATACTGGGATTGTGAACTCTGCTATCCCTAACAAAGGTAAATTCAACTCTTATTTCTTATGGATTCCCAATTTCTCTTTCTGTGTCTTAAAATTCAGACTTTTCCGTAGGCATCCTTATGGAGAATTCTGATAATGAGGACCCCTTTCAGGATATTGCTCTTGAAACGTCGGACGACCGTCCATCCGATCCGATATCAAACCCTCTGGTATCTAACAATATGTTGTCGGAACAAATTTGTCATAATACCGTCGAAGTATCTACTGAGCCCAGTATCTCTGCAGGTATAAATTTTACTCCTCTACAATAGTCATTCCCTTCTCGAATTTACTTAACTATAGAGGAGTTTCGCTTGTAGGACCAGTCATTGAGACCGATACAAACATCAACGTTGAGATATCTGACGCTTCTAAGGGTCCCAACTTTCTACTCCGACTCCTCTACCACTCTTAACAATTGAGATGATCATCGCAGGTGCTGGGACTTATCCGGTTGAACAAGTCGTCGGACCAACCGAAAAAGTTGATACATCGACGGCCGTTGCTTTTGTAGCGCCTCCCTCAGTTCATGAGGCCGGGCAGATGGAATCAAATGTTGAAACTCCAACTGAGGGAACTTCCGTCGGTATTGGTAAGCTTCCCCTAAAACTTAGAGATATTCGAGTTAATATTCTGAAGTATTTGATTCTTATTTGTTTTTAAAACAGAGACTTCGTCCCAACTTCACGATCTTATTAAAGCGCTATTTTTAGATGACGATCCAAGCCAGATTGTCCTTTGTAAGGAAGTCAACTGCTTTTTTACCTTTGATGCGGCATAATTATGTACCAAAATTGCAAGTGCACAATTTATCAAGTTATAGTATAAAAAATATCGATCCCACGAGGAAGGTGATTTTAAAAGATTATTAGAAATGGTTCTTATGTTTTGTGCGTGACAATTAGGAATAAAGAATAAGTGTTATTTGTGATGAGTGGTTGTTTTGATTTATGTGCAAGAGATAATAAATTGAATTTTAGAGAAGAAAGAATCAAAGAATAAATAAAATCACAAGGCAAGAAATATGAATTAATAAAATCAAGAAATAAAACCAAAAATGAAAAGAAAATTTAAGAAAGTCAAGATGGAGGATTCAAAAGAGGTAAGAAATCTAGAATATAATCCACTAACCAATTTCAATTACAAAATATAAACTATTCTCTTTTTATCATATTTCAACTTAGATTTATTAAGCATAGATTATCAAACCATTTAAGAAAAGTGTAACCTATCAAATTATCATCTAAGTCAAAATTACTATTCATGATAAGAACAACAACATGATAATAATCCTAGAATTCATAAGCATAACCTATCAAACCATTTAAGATAAGCATAGATTATCAAATTCTTCTTCTACCGATTAGTTCTCTAGTTGATTATCCTAAATATGAACATTTTAAGTGCAAGAGAATAATTCATACAATATAAAGGAAATTAGACTAGTTTCATATAATTCTAAACTTCCTACAAGAATTAAATTCACATCTTAAGAAATAAAACAAGAAAAAGAGGACTAATTACAAAAATAAAAAGAAAAGAAAAATCTAAACTATGAACAAGAAATAAATCTAACTACAAAGAAAATAAAAATCTAAACTACAAAATAAATTGCAGAAATTAAATGCAAGAAAAATAAATCTACTCTACAAATTAAAGTGCAAAAAGAAATAAAAATCACACCCTTAACCCCTCACTCTCTACCCCTATTTATAGTAATATTCAATGAATATGAGCCATTGGATTTGTCTTGAGCCCCAAGCAACAATCTCCACCTTTGAATTTGCTTTTTGTTCTTCTCTAATCAAACATAAGAGGCCTATTCATGATTTTTAAAATTAAATCCGGTCCAATTAAGTTCTGCAGTAATTAAAAGCCTGGTCACTCATGTTAGATCCAAGTCCGGTACAAGTCTGCATCCAAGTCCACATTTTATCATGTCCGGCCCATAAAAATTCAAAGCTGCATAAAAGTCTGGCATTTGGAGAAAAGAATTCAGGTCTGCGGTCCGGCCCATTTCAAATTTTTCTCCATTCACAACTGCAGCCGTTCATTCCAATTTCATTTTCACAACAAAAAATGAATTCTGCAGCAATCAATGAACCGGCCCTTTTGATTTTGAAAATTCGGCCCAATCACCTGTCTTCAACGTATACATTAATTGCACTTTTGAATACTTAACGATAGTCTCAAGCCCAGGTGTAATACAGTATCCATTGTTCTTGTTCATTTCTATTATGACATTATTGATATCGTTCTTCTTGATCATCTGAATGAAGGTTGTAGCTGGATTAAACTTGGTGTAATCTTTTCTTTTTGCTTTTCAAAATGAACATCCAGCAGCCCGTCTCCATTTCCCTTGGTGTAATCTTTTTGCTTTGGGCCTTCAAAAAGTCGAAAATTTTACTTTGGCTTTTTGAATCATTTCTTCATTTAATCAATGGGTTTTTGTTGAGAGATGGGAAGTTTGGAATTTATTCTTCATTAACCTGTAATTAAAGATAAAAGCAATTATTAGTGGTATATTTATTCGTATAAAATAGATAATGAGGGTATAAAATTATAATAAAATATGATTATCAAATACCCCCACACCTAAACTTTTGCTAGTCCTCTAGCAAAGAAAATAAAAAGAAAATTCTAACTCACTTTCGCAGGAATCGTGGTTGTATTTAGCGCATACAACAAGCCTTTAAACCCCTAGGTTACCCTAGTGGACGAGTTGTAGTCTCGTGAGGGTTTGCAGTGAATATACCCATAAAATTCGGTCAACTTGCCAAGTTAAATAAGTCAGTAAATAACAGATTTTCCTTGATATATTTAAACATTCTAATTGAAGCTAGTTAATAATCAAGAAAACGTTTTTATATATAACTCCAATGTAAATCCCCTAGAAAATCTTTTTCATTATAGCAATACAAAACCAAGTCAAATCTTAGAAATTTAATTAAAAAGTTTTGAAAAGAACATGCCAACTCTTTGTTTTAAATAACTTTCAAGTCTCTTGATCAAAAATTGTTTTTCAAGACCATATATACAAAACAACAATATATATAAAAACAATGGTTAGTGTTATATATATATATATTTTTTTTCACTCTCTAATTCTTGGTGATTGTTTTCTATTTTAACGGGCTTTCTAAGTGACCATTTAACGAGTTTTGGGCCAATGAATCCCAACCCAATTTGGCTTAGGTCATTAAGTATAGAGATACTCTTTGGGCTTAATTGCTCAGTCAACTTAGGCTTTATAAGATAGAATCACCTTGAATTTAAGAGTTTTTTTTTTGTGGTGCCTATTTTTCGCACTCTTCTTTTATAAGGTTAGTTTTATATATATATATATGTGTAAGTATATATAGTCTTTAAAAAAAATGTGTAAATCAAGATAACTTGAATAAAATATTTTCAACTCTAAGTTAAGCATGCAAAAATTTTATTATTTTTAATTAAAAATCTAAGGTAAGACTTAAGTAAAGTATACAAGTTGAAAAATCATTTCTTAAAAATTTTATTTGGAGTTATCATAAAAGGTGAACTTGAATATGTCACTAACTAAGAATTAAAAAATTTAAAATTTATCAATTTGATCAATTATTACTTAACTCTATTAATTTGTCAAGTGACAATATTTTTATAATTTTTTTTAACAAAAAGAAAGAAAAAAGCAACTAAAAAGGTAAAATAAAGAGGAAAATATGTATTTCTCACCCCCACACCTAAATTTTGCATTGTCCTCAATGCAAATTCGCTGAAGCACAAAGTAAAGCAGATAAAATTGAAGAACTTACAGTTGTTCGGTTGACAATGATGATAAGGATCTGCAATTACTGTTAGTATGAGGATGAAGAAATCAAATAAGAGGGAAAAAAAATTGTAAGTAATTAATTTTTTTTAAACCTATGTTACTTATTCAAATTTTTTGTTGTTGTTTTTTTTAAGTGAAAAAAAATAATAATAAGTGAGAAAATATGTATATTTTTTTCTTCTTTTTTTTTGAGGAATTTTTTTTTTTAGAAACTATTCAAAATATTTCTTTTTCTTTTTATATGTGAAAAGCAAAATGAGGAAATATGTATATATATATGTTTTTTTTATTTTTTATTTTTTTTTGGAAAGAAAAAAAGTATTTTATTTTATTTTTTGTTTTGTTTTGTTTTTTTTTTTAGAAAGAAAAAACCTAATTAAAACAAATCCTACTTTTTTTTAAAGTTCGTATTTTTTTTTTAGATTAAAGGAAGGAAAATTATCCCAGGGAAGCCAAATTAATTTTTTTTTTAAATTAGCTTTTTTAAGGAAAGAAAATTAGTTTTTTTTTAAGTATATGAGAAGATAAAGAAAAAGAGAAAAACCTAACTAAAACAAATCAAATCAATCACTTTTTAATCAATTCTAATTCTAAGGTTTAAGCCTAACTCAACTAGACTAGCTCCTAACCAAAAATTCCTTAAGTGAAAAGATAAAAGTTTTTAGCTCCTAACCAAAAATTCCTTAAGTGAAAAGATAAAAGTTTTACCCGGGTAGTTAGCCAGGTAAGGATGGTACTAGAGGGTGATCAGAGATCAATTATAAGATAAAAGTTTTACCCGGGTAGTTAGCCAGGTAAGGATGGTACTAGAGGGTGATCAGAGATCAATTATGTACCACGTTCCTTGCGGAGCGCTTTACGCAACCCCTAAACTCTGCCTTAGACACCAACTAATCCAAGAAAACTTAAACCGGTTCACTTAAGGATTCTTTGTTCCTTATTGAGCTCGAATCCTTAGGGCCAACGTCTAATGAGTTTTATTAGGCTTGGGTGGTGTAGTGAGGAATTAGTGATTTTTGGGCTAAGGAAATGGTGATGAAATCCCTCACCTTATCTTGATTACGGGGTTTTGCCCTTAAAAATATTTTAAGTGTGTGCCAAATCAAGATGCTCAAATCACTTGGTGAATTCCTACTAACAATATGAAATGCAACCCTATGAATTTAAAGTAACTAAAAAGGATGGAAAAGAGAAAATGTTTTTTTTAATTAGGGTTAACAATCAAACAAATGAGAATGGGGGAATTTGTTTGAATTTATTATCTTGTTAATAAATGTCAAAGTGGAGGGTGAATTTTATTATGGTTAACGGAAATAAAATCTTTTTTTTTCTTTAAAGATCCTAATTGTCACTAATTGTGAGAAACTAACTAAAGGTGTGGAATTGAAAATATAAAGAAGAAGACCTACCTCAAGCAAATCTTCAATTTCTCAATCTCCAATTCTTGATCTTTAATCTTCAAATAGTTCTTTCATAAAAAACACACAATTTAAAGAACCAAAATAATTAAACCTACTTAAGCACCTTCCCCGGCAACGGCGTCAAAAACTTGATGCGGCATAAACATGTACCAAAAAGGTTGCAAGTGCACAACCGTGTCAAGTTATAGTATAAAGATATCGATCCCACGAGGAAGGTATTTTGTAGGAGAAAATATAAAAATGGTTCTTATTTTGTGTGCGTGACAAATAGGAGTGATAAGTGAATGTGATTGTGAAGAGATTGAGAGAGTGAAAATGGTGTGTGAATAGGTGCAAAGTGTAAGTGAGAGTGGATTTAAAAAAGAATGAGTATGATCAATAAGGTGAGAAAAAAAAATCAAACCATTTAAGATAAGCATAGATTATCAAATTCTTCTTCTACCGGTTAGTTCTCTAGTTGATTATCCTAAACATGAACATTTTAAGTGCAAGAGAATAATTCATACAATATAAAGGAAATTAGACTAGTTTCATATAATTCTAAACTTCCTACAAGAATTAAATTCACATCTTAAGAAATAAAACAAGAAAAAGAGGACTAATTACAAAATTAAAAAGAAAAGAAAAATCTAAACTATGAACAAGAAATAAATCTAACTACAAAGAAAATAAAAATCTAAACTACAAAATATATTACAAAAATTAAATGCGAGAAAATAAATCTACTCTACCAATTAAAGTGCAAAAAGAAATAAAAAGACAAGAAAATAAATCTACACTACAAGCATGAATTTAAATCTAACTAATAAGCAATAATAAAGAAATTACTAAAAAGAAATAAAAGAGAAAAGAAATGAAAACCTTCAAATTGCTCTTCATCTCCATCTTCATCATTCAACAAGAGGAGAAAGAACAAATTTAAAGAGAAAAAAATTATTATTATTAATTGCAACTAAAGTTACAATTTTTGGAAGGCCTTCTCAATTAAGAGTAGCCCTCCTCTCCAAAAGGAGTTTACAAAATTTTCACACCCTTAACCCCTCACTCTCTACCCCTATTTATAGTAATCTTCAATGAATATGAGCCATTGGATTTGTCTTGAGCCCCAAGCAATAATCTCCACCTTTGAATTTGCTTTTTGTTCTTCTCTAATCAAACATAAGAGGCCCATTCATGATTTTAAAAATTAAATCCGGTCCAATTAAGTTCTGCAGCAATTAAAAGCCTGGTCACTCATGTTAGATCCAAGTCCGGTACAAGTCTGCATCCAAGTCCACATTTTATCATGTCCGGCCCATAAAAATTCAAAGCTGCATCAAAGTCTGGTATTTGGAGAAAAGAATTCAGGTCTGCAGTTCGGCCCATTTCAAATTTTTCTCCATTCACAACTGCAGCCATTCATTCCAATTTCATTTTCACAACAAAAAATAAATTCTGCAGCAATCAATGAACCGGCCCTTTTGATTTTGAAAATTCGGCCCAATCACCTGTCTTCAGCGTATACATTAATTGCACATTTGAATACTTAACGATAGTCTCAAGCCCAGGTGTAATACAGTATCCATTGTTCTTGTTCATTTCTATTATGACATTATTGCTATCGTACTTCTTGATCATCTGAATGAAGGTTGTAGCTGGATTAAACTTGGTGTAATCTTTTCTTTTTGCTTTTCAAAATGAACATCTAGTAGCCGGTCTCCATTTCCCTTGGTATAATCTTTTTGCTTTGGGCCTTCAAAAAGTCAAAAATTTTACTTTGGCTTCTTGAATCATTTCTTCATTTAATCAATGGGTTTTTGTTGAGAGATGGGAAGTTTGGAATTTATTCTTCATTAACCTGTAATTAAAGATAAAAGAAATTATTAGTGGTATATTTATTCATATAAAATAGATAATGAGGGTATAAAATTGTAATAAAATATGATTATCAACCTTCGTGGGCAAGATGATTGACAAACTCCTCCGTAGTGGGGCCTCTTTCTGTCAGTTCAGGCCACTTCTCGATCTCAAATTGGTCATAATAGAGAAAATCGGATCGTTACACTTGGCTCGGGCTATTGCTAATGACTTGAATCGTCTGGAACGTGATTTTCAAAAACTTTAAGAGTTTCGAGATAGAGGTGCTCCTTCATATATAGCTACTCAGATGGAATCTCGTCTACGAACGTGGCGCGATGCCCAAGCATTGGTTGAACCTGAGGTCCAAATGTGCAAAAGTAAAGTAGATAAAATGAAAGTCGTCCTTGATGACAAGTTACAAACCCTGCACAAAATCAAATCTTCCCTCGCATCAAGTGCTGACAAGATAGCGCGACTTAAATAGGAGCTTCAAGCGGAAGAAGAAGCTTGGGAAATTTTAGAAGTAGCAAGGGTTGACAAAGAACACGGCCAAGAGATGGTGTCTAGGGAGCACTCGGAACAGGAGCTGACCAAGGCTAAAGAAGAGGCTGCTAAGATGTTGGCTGCCAATGAAGAGTCCATGAAGGCCATGTTGCAGGGTGAGCTCGAGCAAGCTTATGTGGAAGTGTTGTCGAAGTTAGAACAACAAGTTCTTAGCCATAAGCTTCATGTAGATTGACTGTGACTTTTGTACCTGCAAACTCAATTTTTATTAATAGAAGAAATTTCTTTTTTTATTATATCTTTTTTATTATGATGTCCTATTCCGTTTGGAATAATCAACCATAATATTTATAGGATTTTTGGCAAACCCTCAGCCTTCAACGGGTTTGATGAGCCTTTACCAACTACCATTTGAGTCGGGCTAGCATGTGGATTGTTTTGGTCCGTTTCACATGTAACGTTGTGCTAAGAGAATTAATTTACTTAGACTTAATGCTATGACTTTGAATACATAGACTTCACTATTTATTACAGAAATATGGTATCTGGCACCGCGTGTTAGGCGCAGACTTAGGATTTTTGGCAAACCCCCAGCCTTTAACGGGTTTGATGTGCCTTTACCGATTACCTTTTGGATCGGGCTAGCATGTGAATTATTAAAACCCGTTTCACATGTAACGTTGTGCTAAGAGAGTTAATTCTCCTAGACTTGATGCTATGATTTTAAATACATAGACTTCACCATTTCTTATGGGAATATGGCACCCGGTAACGCGTCTTAGGCGCTGACTCATCCCTACTTAGGATTCAGGATAAAAGTCCCCAAACTTAGATTCTGGTGTCTTTTTCACTCGGCGAAAAACTAAACCGGCAACGCGTATTAGGCATAGGCTTATCCCTATTTAGGAGTCAAGATAAAATACCCCGTGCATGAAGTGCACAGATTGGAAGTTGAGAATTGTGTCTTTTCTCAGGGTAATGACAAACCCGATGCTAGAGAGGAAGAATTTTATATTCTATCCCCAGGTCTTGTTTAGGGTAAATACGAACCCAAAAAATAGAAGAGGAAGAATTTTATATTCTATCTTCCAACACTGAAGAGGAAGAATTTTATATTCTATCTCCAGTTGGAAAGAAAACTCGAGGTGGGATCTCCACCCCCAAAATCCGGAAAGATGAAACTAGGAGTGGGATCTCCACTCCGAGAATCGAAAAGATTCAAACAACCCTAACTTTTATAGGATTGATTGCTTGATCCAAGAAAAGAGTTCCTCATTTATTTAGGGGAAATTCCGATTTCGACCCTAACTTTTATAGGTTTGGCTAAAAAGGAAAAGATGGAAGTCTTTCGTTTATCGAAAGGGATGACTCGATCTTAGTCCTAACTACCTGCAGGTTTGACTAAGTGAGGTTAGATAATCCTAACTTTTATAGGTTTGATTGCTCAAATTGAAAGTGGACCTCTCGTTCATGGAAGGAAGTGAGAGGGGAATCTAGCTTTGGTCCTAACTTTTATAGGTTTGACCTGAAAGCAGAGAGTGTGGAATACAGGTAGCAGTAAAAAAAATACTTGTTTGTACTAGCCACTCGATAGGGGATTTTGATGTTAGGTGATCAGGACTTAACACATCAAGCTTTGAAAATTGCCATAAATTGGCGGATAGAAATTTTGGTGGGTCCACTGTCAATTGACTTGATCAGTAGGGGATTTGGTGAGGAAAGGTTGATCTGTCAAAAAGGTCAAATCTCACTTCAGCAAAAGAATTCATGAGAATTAGCGAATTCAATATCAACAATAAAATACGCTTCAACTTCGAATACATTCAGAGTCCAAGTGTGGATTTCTTATTCATTACTTTCATAGTAACTGGGTTATCCCTAAGAATACCACACATGATATTCTTTTGGGAACTTCCCGATACATTGGTTATCCTGAATATACTAAGGGTAGTATTTCAGGAATTTTCTGTTTATTGGCATCATAAGCCGGTAGCCTTCCTTGGTAATAAGGCGATATGCGCCACTCGAGTAGACTGTCTCTACTACGAACGACCCTTCCCACCTTGGTAATAAGGCGATATGCGCCACTCGAGTAGACTGTCTCTACTACGAACGACCCTTCCCATTTGGTTCAAATTTGCCTTTCTTCTTAGAGTTAAGGATCATATGCCATCGTTCAGTTAAGACCAAATCTCCTTCTTTAAAACTCCGTTGCCGAACCTTTTTATCAGAAGCTGGAAATTCTGGCTTGGTAGAACTCAATGTGCTGTTGAGCTTCTAAGCGCTTTTCGTCGAGCATCTCGAGTTCTTCGAGATGTTTCTGATGTTGTTATTTGATCATCATCTGGGTTGCGAGAGCGATTCAAAGAGATGGAATTTGAATTTCCAACAGAAGGATGGCTTCACACCCGTACACCAAAGAATACGGGGTTGCTCCAGTAGGTTTGCGAGCTGTAGTGCGGTAAGCCCACAGGGCTTTGCCAAGTTTATCAACCAATCTCATTTATTAGTCTTCACGAGTTTTGATAGAAGCTTGATTATAATCTTGTTAAAGGCTTCAGCTAATCCGTTTGTTGTGTGATTAGAAGCTGTTGACGAGACGTCTTGAATTTTGAACCTCTCGCAAAATCTGATGAATGCATTACTGACAAACTGAGGACCATTGTCATGTATGATCCGCCTTGGGACACCATATCGGTAGATAATATGGTGCTTGATAAATGCGATAACGTTGCTTATCTTAACTTCTCTGAGTGGAATCGCTTCAGCCCATTTGGAGAAGTAATCGGTAATTACGAGAATGAATCGATCACCTTTGACTAACGGGGGATTTATAGGACCAACAATATCCATTCCCCAAGTCTCAAAAGGCCATGATGTAGCCGAAGGATGCAGATGCTCCGGGGGTTGGTGCATATAATTCGTGTGCACTTGACACGCATGACACTTTCGGGCATATGCGAATGCATCTTTGATCATGGTGGGCCAGAAATATCCTACTCTTCTGATGCGGTCATAAAGTTTGGGACCTGGTTGGTGTACGCCGTAAACTCCTTCGTGCGTCTCTTTAAGGACCTCTTCCGCTTCTTTAGTCGACAAACAACATAGTAGTAACGCATCATAGCCCCTACGATATAGTGTTCGACTCTCCATGTTGTAGTAGAATCTCGATGCTCTCCGTCGGATCGAATCTCTTTCCTTCACATCTTCTGGTAAAATCCCGTGCAGGACGTAGTCTATGATAGGAAAACGCCACACATGTTGATGGGAATTCATGAGAATTAGAGAATCTCTTTCCTTCACATCTTAGAACATCCAGGAGCACTTGCTACATTAGTTGCTCGAGAAGCACCATCGAAGTACAAACGCCACACCTGTTGATGGGAATTTACATTGACTTCGTGGGTTTCATCTGGCAGATTATCGTATACCTCGACAGTATCCGTAGTTGGGTTAGCTACCAAGAGATCACAAATAGCTTGTCCCTTGATCGACATTTGTTGTTTAAAATGTAGGTCGTACTGGGATAGCAGTAAAGCCCATTTCACTAACCGCCAATTCATGAAAGCAGGCTGTGTCATGAATATTCTAACTGGGTTAACATTAGAGATGACGTAGATAGTCTGTCCAACCAAGTAGTGTCGCATCTTTTGGATAGCGAATACTAAGGCGAGACACTCCCTTTTAATCATTGGATATCGAGATTCGGCACCCACAAGGGTCCGACTCAAGTAATATACTGCTTGTTCGTGACCGTTATCGTCGTCTTGTGTAAGTAATGCACTTAACGAATGGCTCGTCGCCTTTACATAAATCAAGAACGGTTTTCCCGACTTCGGTGCAACGAGCACTGGAGGTTTTAAGAGATATTCTTTAATCTCTTCAAATGCTTTTTGGCAAGCGTCATCACATATAAATGATACGCCTTTCTTTGTAAGTCTGAAGAATGGTTGACATTTTCCCGAAAGGTTTGAAATGAAATGATGGATATAAGCCAACCGTCCTTGTAATCCACTGAGTTCTTTAAGGTTTCTCGGGGGTTGTAGCTCATTGATCGCCTTCACTTTGTCAGGGTCAATGTGAATACCCCTAGTGGTGATGACGAATCCAAGGAATTTACCACTGGACATTCCGAGAAAAGATTTGGTAGGATTCATCTCCAATTGATGAGTCCGCATCAGATCGAACATTGTCTTCAAATCCTTGATGTGATCATTTTTGTCACGACTTTTCACGACTAGATCGTCCATGTAGCATTCGACGGTCTTCTGAAGAAGCTCTTGAAAAATCTTTGATATAGCTCTCTGATAGGTGGCACCTGCATTCTTTAAGCCGAAGGGCATAACCGTATAACAGAAAACACCAATGGGTGTCCTAAACACGGTATTCTTTTCATCATCTGGGTGCATCTTTATCTGATTATAACCAGAGAATCCATCCATAAAAGACATTCTCTCGAATCCACACGTATTGTCGATGATAACGTCTGTGATGGGAAGAGGGAAATCGTCTTTTGGGTAGGCCGTGTTAAGATCTCTGAAGTCGATGCAAATCCTAATTTTCCCGTTCTTCTTAAGGACTGAGACAATATTGGCAAGCCATTCGGGATGTTGCTCCTCCCTGACGAAACCCAAGTCGATAAGCTTTTCGACTTCGGACTCGATTGCCTCCATAATTTACGGACGAAACCGTCTTTGTTGTTGTTTGACGGGTTTGACATCCGGCTTAATATTAAGACGATGCATCGCTACATTTGGATCGAGCCCTGGCATATCTTCATAATTCCAGGCGAAAACATCGATGTACTCCTTAATGAGAGAGATCAACTCTTCTTTCTCATCCGGCGGGAGGCTGTCGTTAATGAATATTGGTTTCGGATTATCCTCATTACCCATATTCACCTGGACTACTTGATCTTCGGTAGGAGGTTCTCTTTGTTCAAACCTATCACCGTACTGCATATTCAAGTGATGAACCCAAGGGTCTTCCCAAGTTGGCATTTGATCGTATTCCTCTATTATAGTAGGATCAACCGTAGCCATGTTCGACATTAGCTTTTTAAACATTTCTTCGAAACTGGCGTCGGAGTCCCAGGTTGAAGAGTCGAAAGAATATCCGTCTTTGTCCTTATTTGCAATCTGATTAATGACTTGCTAACAATATTCGTCGTCGGATGAGAAAACATAGCCCAAACCTCTTCGGTGGCTATAATAATCATCGGGCTTTCCTTTTGGTACGTAGGCCATACGAGGTGGAACTCATGGACCTCGACCAAAACAAAGACCTTCCCCAAGTACGAAGTCATATCCGTATCTCTCCATAAGATTACTCGCTTTTGTGTCTTACCTGAATAAATGAGGGGCAGGTTTATCATCATCGTTATCTTCTTCCAAAAAGTGGTCTGGTATCGGAGATTCTCTTCCTTTACCATAGATAACTCCCTTTTCACCCCCTGCCTTTGCAGGAATGACAAGTGTCGTTCCGAATGAATCCTGAACATGCTTCTTCATCATGCAAAATGATTGAAGTGGCATATACAAGTCGGGGTTATCATACAGCCCCTTCATGATATTATCAAGACACAACGAGTACTCTAAATCATCATTTATTGTAATATCTTTGGCAAGTTGCCATTTACAACTACTTTCCGATGATTCCTCATCGTCAAGATTGATTACAATGGGTACAATATCATTAAGTACAAAACCATCATTATAATCAAACCTAGCCTCGGTATCAGCTTCTTCCCCGCTGTCCGAACCTTGGGCCGATGGTTCAGTATCAGATTCAGCACAGTATAGAAGGGAGTCGGTAAAATAGTTTTCCAACCCCTTGAACGGTTGCTTATCCGTGACCACCGTCTTGACTTCGTTATTGGTGTCCACATATTTGAGACACTGATGAAGAGTTGATGGGACTATAACATTACCGTGGATCCAGGGTTGACCTAACAGTAGGTAATAGGAGGTCTTCGCGTCGATCATATAACATGTGACTTCCGACTTCAAATCTTTGATCTGGCACTTCATTCGGATTTTACCCAATGGTCTGGACCCACTATAGGCATATAAAATTACTTATAGGTCCCCTAGCATAGCTCGGCACAAACCGACGAACCAACGAGGCGACGAGATCAACGAATCGCACAGAAGCGACGGAATGCATCCACCCGCGTGCAGAATCAAGCTAATGAGTTGAGGAATCAACGAGTCATCCAACCGAGAGCGGACTCGGAGGAATCACGATCGAATCAAGATCAATTTCGGACTCGAACTCAGAAGCGGATTTACTGCCAAATCAGGAATCCAACTTACTGCCAAATCAGAGTCTCAGATCAACCGAAACACGGACAAACGAGACAACGGAAAACGACTCGAAAAAGTCGGAAAACACCCCCCGCGGGGGCTCGGCCAAAGCCGAGCCACCTCAAGGTGGCTCGGCGGTTCAGACAGCCGAGGTGAGTCGCATTTATGAATGCTCAGGTTGACTCGACGCCTGTCCAGTCCTTCGCGCTGTGTGCACTGTGGGCGGCCGTTTGACGGTCCTGGGGTACTGTGCTCTCTCTCCCTTCGGGTCGAGAGAGATGGGAAGGTCCATCTCAGCATGTGGGGTAGTGGATACCCAGCTGTACTGACGGTTTTGGGGCTTGCTGGCGGATTCGACTCCGAACTCGGGCAGGCGAGTTGAGCGAAGAGCGAATTTCCGCCATCCTGATCGACCCTAACTCGTGCTGGCGAGTCGACCGTTAGGCGAACCTGGACTTGAGTACAGTCGACGTCTACGCGGTTTAGGTCCGTGCCAGAGAACTGGGCGTGCGAGCTCTTCTCGTAGGCAAATTTCCTGTAGACCCATAGAGGTATTTTTTACCGTCTACAATTGGCTGCCACGAAGGTTACCTCACAGGCTGCTTCGCAGCATGCGGACTAGTTATGCATTCACACGAGGGTGTGATCCTAGCGTTCTCGAGATCAGACAACGCTCCTCTATTTGACGAGGTTCGTCAATTGGTTGACGAGGTTTACCTGTTCGACGAGGTTTGTCAATTGGTTGACGAGGTTCACCTGTTCGATGAGGTTCGCTCGTTTGACGAGGTTCGTCAATTGGTTGACGAGGTTCACCTGTTCGACGATTATTTGATAAAGGGTTGAAAAGACTGAAAAAGACTAAAAATCATGGATCATAGATCATGAAATCAAGAGTTTAGGACTAAGCAAAATTATTTACGAACAAATCGAAATGACTAAAGATAGTAAAAATCATGAGTTATAGCTCATGAAATCGTGAAATTTGGCCTCTATGAAATTATTTGTCAGTGGGTCAATAAAAAATACCAATATTCTTAAGTTATAGCGTATAGAATTGTGAATTTTCACCACCATGAAATTATTTTGTAAAGGGTCATACAGACTAAAATGATGAAAATTTATGGGTTATGTCTCACAAAAGCAATAATTTTAGTCTCCACATAAATATTTGCCTATGTGTTGAATCAAAAAAATGGTAAAAAGATATGGGTTATAGCTCATGAAATTGTGAATTTTGAACTCGATGAAAATGCTTGCCAATGGGCCAGAACAACAAAAAAGGGCCAATAATATTGGTTTATCAATCACAAAATTGTGAAGATTAGACTCAAGATAATCATTTATCAATGGTTCAGAATGACTAAAAATATTTAGTAATCATGGGTTATAGCTCATAAAATCGTGAATTTTGGCCTTTACAATTTTTTTAGCTAATGGGTTGAAATGACTAAAAATTACCAAAAATTATGACTTATAACTCACGAAATCATAAATTTTGGATTCCAAAAATTATTTACCAATAGTTCAAAATAGCTTAAAATGTCTAATAATCATGGGGTATGCGTGAAATCATGAATTGTGGCATCCACAAAATTAGTCAATGGGTAAAAATGACAAAAAATAGCCAAAATTATGGTTTATAGTCCATAAAATCATGAATTTTTCCACAACAAAATTATTGAAAATAGGTCAAAATGATTGCAAATAGCAAAAAATCGTGGGTTATAGCTCATGAAATCGTGAATTTCAGCCAACACGAAATTATTTGACTATAGCTCAAAATGAATAAAAGTGGGCAAAAGTTGTGGCTTTTAGGTTAAGAAATCATTAAATTTTGTATCCGTGAACTTATTTACCAATGAATCAAAATGACTAAAAATCATGGATTTTAACTCATGAAATCATGAATTTGGAATCCACAAAATTATTTTCAATGGTTCAAAGTGATTGATAATGGCTAAAAATCACAAATTACAACTCATGAAGTCAAGAATTTTGGCATCAGTGAAATTATTGGCCAAATGGGTGACTATAAATGATCAATAATCGTGGGTTATAGCCCCCAAAATTGTGAATTTTTTCCATCATGAAATTATTTGTCAACTGGTCAAAATGACTAAAAATGACCAAAACTCATGAATTATAGCTCATGAAATAATGAATTTTTGCCTTTGTCAATGTATGTTCCATTGGATTAAATTGTCTAAAAATAGCCAAAATCATGGTTATCTCAAGAACTCGTGAATTTTGGACACCATGAAATTATTTACAAATGGGTCAAAATGATTAAGAATGGCCAAATTTTGTTGGTTATAGCTCACGCAATTGTGAACTTTGGCCACCATGAAATAATTTCCCAATTAGTCGAAATGATTAAAAATAGTCAAAATTCATGGTTATAGCTGACAAAACTGTGAATTTTAACATTCATGAAATTATTTGTCAAGGGGTAAAAATAACTAAAATGATCAAAAATTATGGGTTGTTGATAATAAAATCCTGAATTTTGATCTCTGCAAAACTATTTGCTAACGGGTTGAAATGACTAAAAATGGTTAAAAATCATAGGCTATAGCTCACAAAATCATGAATTTGTTCTACAAGAATTACTTATCAATTGGTCGAATCAGAAAAAATATCAAAAAATTGTGGGTATGGTTCATCAAATGATTAAAATTGGCCAAAAATTGTGAGCCATAAGCTTACAAAGTAGTGAATATTAGCCTTTGTAAATTTATTTACTAATTGGATGAAATGACTAAAAATGATAAAAAAAATCACGAGTTATGCACCTCACTAAATCATGAATTTTTTTCACTATGAAATTATTTAACAACAGGTCAAATTGATTAATGACGGTAAAACTTTGTAGGTAATAGCTCACAAATTTGTAAATTTTGGCCACTGCAAAAATATTTGACAATGGCTCAAAATGAATAAAAAAGGCCACAAATAGCAAATTATAGCTCATGCAGTCTTTAACTTTTTCCATCATGAATTTATTTAATAGCAAGCCACAATGACTAAAAATGTTCAAAAATCATTGGTAAAAGCTCAAAAAGTCATGAATTTTGGTCTTTACAGAGTTAATTGCCTAGAGAACAAAGTGTGTAAACTAGCCAAAAATCAAGGATTATAGATCATAAAATCATAAATTTTGGCCTTCACGAAATTAATTGACAACATGTTGAAATGACTAAAAATGACCAAAAATCATGGGTAATAGTTCATTAAATCATGAATTTTGGCATTCATAAAATTATTCATCAATGTATCATAAATCATTGCTTATACTCCATAAAATTATGAATTTTGGCCATCATGAAATTAGTGACAATAGGTAAAACTGACTAAAAATAGCCAAAATTTATGAGTAATAACTCATGAAATCTTGATTTTTAGCCTCCACAAAATTAATTATCAACAAGTCGAAACGATAAAAAAGGCTAAAAATCGTAGGATATAGATCATGAAATTGTGAATTTTTCCTGTAATGCCCCGCCCTGGAATTCTGGAGTCGGTACGCTATTAGATATGATGGGCTGACCTCACAAACCACCATATGTCTTTTCAGCACGTTTTGTCCTCACTCACGCGCTTCCTGGAAAACTTCCCAGGGGGGGTCACCCATCCTAGAATTTCTTCAGGCCAAGCACGCTTAACTTTAGAGTTTCTAAGAATTGGGTTCCCAAAAAGAAAATGCATCTTGGTGGTATGAGTATTCCAATCAAATCTATCAATACTAATCACATTACCCTCGCAAGGGTTGAGGTATTACAAACTCCTCCACTTAAACTCACAACGTCCTCGATGTGTCAAATCTTATCATCCAAGACCGTACCATCCGTGTGAGATTCTAGAGGTGGCTCTTACGGTCTCAAGAGGTAGCTCCCGCCCTCTCGACGTTGCACTTTGCGCCGCATAGTACTTAGCTCTCACAATTCCGGTTGGCTTTGCTCTGATAACATTTGTAATGCCCCGCCCCGGAATTCCGGAGTCGGTACGCTATTAGATCTGATGGACTGGCCTCACAAACCACTACATGTCTTTTCAGCATGTTTTGTCCTCACTCACACGCTCCCTGGAAAACTGCGAAAAGAAGATGCATCTTGGTGGTATGAGTATTCCAATCAAATCTATCAATACTAATCACATCATCCTCTCAAGGGTTAAGGTATTACATTTCCCTTCATGAAATTATTTCCCAATGGGTCGAAACAAATAAAAATAACTATTAACCATGTGTTGTAGCCTACGACATCGTGAATTTTGGCGCTCATGAAATTATTTGGGAACGAATCAAAATGACTAAATATGACCAAAAATTATTCCTTATAGTATATGAAATCTTAAATTTTTTACTAAACATTATTATTTGCAAATGGGTTCAAATGACTAAAATGGAAAAAAAAATAATAGTGGGTTATAATAAAATTGTAAAGTTTGGACTCCACAAAATTATTTACCAATGGTTCAAAACTACCAAAGACGTCACATAATGGTGGTTTATATAGTTATAAAACCATGATGTTTGGCTTCTACGGATTTCTTAACTAAATGGGTTGAAATGACTGAAAATGGTTAAAATCGAGGGTTATAGCTTATAGAATTGAATTTTGAAGTTTGGACTCTGCAAGTATATTTACCAATGGTTCAAACTAGCTATAAATGTCCTATAATTGTAGGTTTTAGATCATGAAATTATGATTTTTTTCCTTTAGGAAATTATTTTCCAATGGGTTAAAGCGACTAAAATTAGCCAAAAATCATGGATTATACCTCATGAAATTGAATCTTTGCCTCCGCGAAATTATTGACAAGTGGTCAACAACTAGAATAGCCAAATCATGAATTATAGCTCATGAACTCATAAATTTTAGTCACCATGAAATCATTTGCCAGTTGGTTGAAATGACTAAAAATAACAAATAATCATGGGTTAGACCGCACGAAAACCATGAATTTGGTCACCTTTAAATTATTTTCTAATGGTTTGAAATGACTAAATATAGCAAAAAATCATAGATTATAGCTCACGAATTTATGAATTTTGGGTACCATAAAATATTTTGCTAACAGTTCAAAATGACTAAAAATGTCTAAAAATCGTGGGTCATAGTTCATAAAATCGTGAATTTTAGCCATCGTTAATTTATTTACAAATATGCCAATATAATTAAAAATGAGCAATAATCATGGGTTATAACCTACAAAATCGAAAATTTTAGCCACCTTGAAATTATTTACTAATAGGTCAAAATGACTAAAAATGGTCTAAAACCATGATTTCTGATGAAATCGTGAATTTTGGCTACCATGATATTTTTTTGCCAATGGGTTCAAATGAATAAAAATAGC
This sequence comes from Asparagus officinalis, assembly GCF_001876935.1. Taxonomy (NCBI): domain Eukaryota; kingdom Viridiplantae; phylum Streptophyta; class Magnoliopsida; order Asparagales; family Asparagaceae; genus Asparagus; species Asparagus officinalis. The sequence continues at coordinate 70,910,952 of NC_033795.1, read as the reverse complement.
CAAGAAAACCTATCGATTAAAGCTCATAAAATCATGAACTTTGGCCTCCATGAAATTATTTGTTTATTGGTCAAAATGACTTAAAATTGCCAAAATTGTGAATATTGATTGTTGATGTTAAATGATCACACAGTCAATTATGTCCAGGATCGGAGAATTTTGTTCAGTATTGAAGAAGCAGCCACTTTCTTCCCTAACTTTATGTCTGGTTCTTGAGTTAGGTATCTGAAAAATTTACACAGGTAGAAATTCATAAAAGGGTGGGGTTTGGATCCCCCGTTGTACCTCTGACGATCAAGTTAGCTAATGAACTTGAGTATAGTTTGTAAGAATTGTGGTAATTCTTGTGTGTGTGCAGTTTTATTTGCAAAATCGGAGAATTCGGTTCCGAAAATAGAATCAGTAGTCTGGCGCAAGTTGAAATAGTACCTGTATTTATACTAAGGTGGCGAGGATAAATTGGTCACTTTGGCCGAGAGCAGAGAGGCGGTGGCAAAGTATTG
>NC_033795.1:70907255-70909449 GCF_001876935.1 Asparagus officinalis | reverse complement strand
TAGGATTTCGGAACAACGAAGACCCGGACCAATCGGGAACCCGGCGGTGTTCACAAAAAGGACAATGCCTTTCGTGCCTCAACCACTCTACAGATAATCCAACCACCAAAGTGGATCGAACTCTTCGTCAAGCATCCAACGCACCCGGAATCACTCAAATCCGAGTTCGGACGAAGAATCTACGGGGAAAACAACTCAAACACCTCAAACGGAGTCTCGGGAGGTCGAAACACCCCGGGGGTGTCTAGGAAAAGCCTAGACACCCCAGGGGTGTCTCGGCCAAGCCGAGACACCCCAAGGGTGTCTCGGCCATGGCCGAGACACCAGGGGGTGTCCACACCCCCTAGAGGTCCCTAGACCCCCCTACACACCCTCATTTGCCTATAAATAGCCCCCTTTACCTCTTGTTTTGAGGAGGATTTTTGGAGAGCCTTGGCAAAGAGTGATCGAGCGCTTCAACCGAGGAGGAGAGGTCTACATCAGCCTTCATCACCCGTTTCCCCCCCCCCTTTCCTTAGTATTAGCCTTTAGCGTTAATACTAAGAAGAGCTAATACCTCGCTTTAGCCGAGGTATACGCTTATAGCTTCTAGATCTCACGCGGATCGACGAAGTTCTGTCCGATATTTCTGGATCAGAAGTTTCTAGATCTCACGCGGATCGACGAAACTCTGTCCGATTTATCCGGACCAGATCTGATTGCCCCGGTGGTCCACGGATATCAACATCCCCGTCACAGGCCAAAGACCCACGCAAGCGAGACCGCACCAAAACGGGATCTCGTGTTTATTTTCGAAAAGTTGTAATCTTTGTTTTGTTGCACAAGGAGGTCTTATAAAAAGACCGACTTTTTATCGATTCTTGTTATAACGCTTGAAGTTGTAACAGATTCAAAAGCAATGAAAACAACAACTTTTTCCGAAAACACAAGGGTGTCTCGGCTTGGCCGAGACACCCTAGGCCCCCTAGAGCCCCTCATTAGCCTAGGGTCAACGCCGGTCAACGCGTAACCCTAGGTCAACGCCAGCCAACGCGTTGCAACCAATCAACGTTTGACGATTCGAAACCCTAGGGTCGACACCGGTCAACGCGTAACCCTAGGTCAACGCCAGCCAACGCGTTGCAACCAATCAACGTTTGACGATTCGAAACCCTAGGGTCGACGCCGGTCAACGCGTAACCCTAAGTCAACGCCGGTCAACGCGTTGCGACAAAAAGTCGACACATGGTGACCCGAAGCCCTAAGCCAGCACAATATGGCAGAGGTAGTTCAAAGTCAACTCAATGACACGAGCCAAACTCAATTCATCAGCTGCAGACTCGAGACTCCGACGACGGCCAAGCGATAAACGCAGCGCCGGAAGAACTTCGGATATTCGTCAAAGCATCGAATAGACCGAAAATCGAAGGAGCCAAGAGTTGAAGCTAACTACGCCGACTGAAGGCCAGATCAATCACATCCAAAGTATCCCAGCCTCTGCTATAAAAGAAACGAGTCGGGAACACTTTGGAGGGGGTATCTGTAGGCATTGAAAATTACCTATAGGTCTACACAAACGGTTCAGTGTTAAAGAGCGACGATGAATGTCACTATCCGAGCCACAGGAGTCCAATTGACGTCGACGAACGACTGAAGTGAATCGACGAGTTACATGAGCGGATAGGACTTCGGAATCACGAAGACCCGGACCAATCGGGAAGCCCGGCACTGTTCACAAGTTCGGACGAAGAATCTACGGGGAAAGCAATTATACACCTAAAACGGAGTCCCGGCGAGTCGAAACACACCGGGGGTGTCTAGGAAAAGCCTAGACACCCCAGGGGTGTCTCGGCCAAGCTGAGACACCCTAGGGTGTCTCGGCCAAGCCGAGACACCCCAAGGGTGTCTCGACTTTGCCTAGACACCCCAGGGGTGTCCCAACGCCCTAGGTGCCCCCCATGCCTATAAATAGGAACCTTAGGGCCTCATTTTGGAGGATCTGGATTTTTGGAGAGTTGGCGAAGCCCTGCTGCAGTGAAGAGTGGTCGAGCGCTTCAACGGAGGAGAGGTCTTCATCAGAGTCTTCATCACCCATTCCCCCTTTCCTTAGTATTACCCTTCGCCGGTAATCACTAAGAAGAGCAGATATCTCGTTTTAGCCGAGATAGACGCTTCAAGCTTCTAGATCTCAGGCGGATCAACGAAGCTCTGCCCA
>NC_033795.1:70888113-70906985 GCF_001876935.1 Asparagus officinalis | reverse complement strand
GAAGAGATCGAATACGAGTTCGATCAACAAAAGTTTGAAGAGTACCTCTCTCCCTCCTCCTCCAGATCCGCCTCTCCAAACAGGCGTAGGAAGACTTCATCTTCCAAGAGTGCTCGCGGGCTCTCAGGATCGAAGATCCAAGATCCCCTCGCCACCGTCGCACCTACTCCCCGCGACGCTCCTATGGCGTCTAACNGGAGAAGAAGGAGTTTGAGAGGGATTTTCTTTTGAAAATTTGAAAAGAAGGGGGAAAACAAAAGAGGTAATAAAGCCAAAACAAAGGGGAAAACAAAAGGGGAAACAAACAAAAGAGAAAAAGACAAAGAGGGGGCGCATGCTAGCCCGACTCAAACGGTAGTCGGTAAAGGCTCATCAAACCCGTTGAGGGCTGAGAATTTGCCAAAAATTCTATAAATGCGAGTCATTGACGCACCAACTCCACTGGTTGGTCTCGTGACTTGAGCATCCAACAAATTCAGGATAAAATCCACACATGCAGATGAATCAGCTTTTACAGATTGGTCCTGCAAACCCTCCACAAAATTTCAGCCGAATTTTCACAAAACCCCCCAAAGATTTTGGCCAAAAACCTCTCTCTTGAAAATTCAAGTGTGAAAAGGGTTATTTCAAATGGGGGGGACCATAAACCTCTCTCTTGAAAATTCAAGTGTGAAAAGGGTTATTTCAAATGGGGGGGACCATAAACCTCTCTCTTGAAAATTCAAGTGTGAAAAGGGTTATTTCAAATGGGGGGGACCATAAACCTCTCTCTTGAAAATTCAAGTGTGAAAAGGGTTATTTCAAATGGGGGGGACCATAAACCTCTCTCTTGAAAATTCAAGTGTGAAAAGGGTTATTTCAAATGGGGGGGACCATAAACCTCTCTCTTGAAAATTCAAGTGTGAAAAGGGTTATTTCAAATGGGGGGGACCATAAACCTCTCTCTTGAAAATTCAAGTGTGAAAAGGGTTATTTCAAATGGGGGGGACCATAAACCTCTCTCTTGAAAATTCAAGTGTGAAAAGGGTTATTTCAAATGGGGGGGACCATAAACCTCTCTCTTGAAAATTCAAGTGTGAAAAGGGCTATTTCGAATGGAGGGGACCATAAGCAAACGGAGGGGACCGCTAGGGGGGAGACACCACTAGGTGTCTCGGCAAAACCGAGACACCTCAAGGGTGTCTCGGCTTTGCCGAGACACCTCATGGGTGTCTCGGCAATGCCGAGACACCCCTTTGGTGTCTCGGCCTTGCCGAGGCACCCAAGGGTGTTTTGCCCGAGTTTTGACCCCCGCGCGACAGTTTGATACCACGAATCATTTCTTTTACCCCCCAATGTTTCCACAAAAGTTGATTTTCCCGCGCCGACGGTTGAAAATAGGGGTGAACTTCACACATCAACTTCCAGCGGTTCAAAACCCTAAGGTGGACGCCGGTCAACGCGTAACCTTAGGTCAACGCCGGACAGCGCGTTGCGACAAAAGTCAACACGTGACGACGAAAGTCAACACGTGACGACAAAAGCCAACCTATGCGGTTCAAAACCCTAAGGTGGACGCCGGTCAACGCGTAACCTTAGGTCAACGCCGGACAGCGCGTTGCGACAAAAGTCAACACGTGACGACGAAAGTCAACACGTGACGACGAAAGTCAACCCACGCGGTTCAAAACCCTAAGGTGAGCGCCGGTCAACGCGTAACCTTAGGTCAACGCCGGACAGCGCGTTGCGACAAAAGTCAACACGTGACGACGAAAGTCAACACGTGACGACGAAAGTCAACCCACGCGGTTCAAAACCCTAAGGTGAGCGCCGGTCAACGCGTAACCTTAGGTCAACGCCGGACAGCGCGTTGCGACAAAAAGTCAACCCCCAGTGATTCAGAACCCTAAGCCAGCACAATGTGGCGGAGGTAGTTCAAAGTCAACTCAATGACACGAGCCAAACTCAATTCATCAGCTGCAGACTCGAGACTCCGACGACGGCCAGACGATAAACGCAGCGCCGGAAGAACCTCGGCTATTCGTCAAAGCATCGGATAGATCGAAAATCGAAAGAGTCAAGAGTTGAAGCTAACTACGCCGACTGAAGGCCAGATCAATCACATCCAAAGTATTCCAGCCTCTTCTATAAAAGAAACGAGTCAGGAACACTTTGGAGGGGGTATCTGTAGGCATCAAAAATTGCCTATAGTTCTCCACAACCGGTTCAGTGTTAACGAGCGACGATGAACGTCACCATCCAATCCACATGAGCCTAATCGACGTCGACGAACGACTGAAGTGAATCGACGAGTTACATGAGCGGATAGGACTTCGGAATCACGAAGACCCGGACCAATCGGGAAGCCCGGCACTGTTCACGGGCTGGTTGAGGACACCCCCTAGGGGGGTGTCTCGGCTCCAAAACCGAGACACCCCTTGGGTGTCTCGGCCAAGCCGAGACACCCTAGGGTGTCTCGGCATGGCCGAGACACCCAAGGGGTGTCTTGGCCGCCGAGACACCCCAAGGGGTGTCTTGGCCGCCAAGACACCCCAAGGGGGGTGTCCTCACCTTTTACCACCCCCCCTCTTGGTTTCCTATAAATAGGCCCCTTAGGCCTTCATTTCAAGGGGCTCCTGATTTTGCTCTTGGATTTCTTTGGTGGCCTTGGAGGATTTCTTGGAGAGAGCCTAGGCGAAGCCCTGCCGGATCGAGGAGGGAGCGAGCCTTCTGCAGCAAAGGAGCCTTCTTCTTCATTCCCCCCTTTTCTTTTCCTTAGTATTGCCCCTTAGCGGTGATACTAAGTAGAGCTGGTGTCTCGCTTTAGCCGAGATATAAGCTTCATAGCTTCTTAGATCCCCCGCGGATCGACGAAGCTCTGTCCGATTCAGAGTTTCTAAATCCCCTCGTGGATAGACGAAGCTCTGCCCGATTTTCTCGGACCAGATCTGAGTGCCCCGGTGGTCCACGGATATCAACATCCCCGTCACAGGCAAAAGACCCACGCAAGCAAGAGATGACAAACAGATCTTGCGTTTGTTTGAAAAGAGTTGTATTTCTTTGGTTTTCATTGTGTACCAGTCTTATAAAAAGGCTATCTTTTTATTTCATTGTAACGATTAAAGTTGTAATGAATGCAGCAATGAATACAACAACTTTTTCCGCAAACAAAGAGGTTTGAAAACCTATAAAAATGAGAAGATTGTGAAGGGGAACTTACCCAAATCAAGAGGTTAGAAACCCTAATTGGAGGAGGCAAGTTTCGGCCAATGGGTGCCCACAAAAAATCCGAACTTTTCTTGAGGTGTGGAGCTCTTGAAAGAAAAAATGGTGGAGGGATAGAGGTAGAAGAAAGAGTTTGAGAGGGAAAAGAAGATGAATTCTCTTTTGAAACAAGTTTAAAACAAGAGAGAAAGCAAAGAGAGGGAAAACCAAAAACGGAAAAAGACAAGAAGCACATGGGGGGGGGACCACGGCCTTGCCAAAGACACCCCTAGGGGTGTCACGGCAAAACCGAGACACCCCAAGGGTGTCTCGGTTTTGTTGAGACACCCCCGGGGTGTTTCAACCTTATTTTGGACCCCCTGAACCCTTTTCAAGATACAAACTTGCCTATTTTCGCCGGTTGTTAGGTATTTCGACAAAATCCACTAGTCAACGTTTGGCGATTCAAAACCCTAGGGTCCACGCCGGTCAACGCGTAACCCTAGGTCAACGCCAGTCAACACATTGTAACCAAAAGTCAACGTTTGACGATTCAAAACCCTAAGGGTCAACGCCGGTCAACGCGTAACCCTAGGTCATTCTTGTTGTAACGTTTAAAGTTGTAACAGATTCAAAGCAATGAAAACAGCAACTTTCCCCGAAAACAGTAACCCTAGGTCAACGCCAGTCAACGCGTTGCAATCAGAGTCAACGTTTGACGATTCAAAACCCTAAGGGTCAACGCCGGTCAACGCGTAACCCTAGGTCAACGCCAGCCAACGCGTTGCAACCAATCAACGTTTGACGATTCGAAACCCTAGGGTCGACGCCGGTCAACGCGTAACCCTAGGTCAACGCCAGTCAACGCGTTGCGACAAAAGTCAACGTTCGAGGATGAAAATAACCAAAAGTCAACGTTTGACGATTCAAAACCCTAAGGGTCAACGCCGGTCAACGCGTAACCCTAGGTCAACGCCAGTCAACGCGTTGCGACAAAAGTCAACGTTCGAGGATGAAAATCCACACCAATCAACGTTCGATGATCCAAAACCCTAAGGGTCCACGCCGGTCAACGCATAACCCTAGGTCAACGCCAGTCAACACGTTGCAACCAAAAGTCAACGTTTGACGATTCAAAACCCTAAGGGTCAACGCCGGTCAACGCGTAACCCTAGGTCAACGCCAGCCAACGCGTTGCGATAAAAAGTCAACGTTCGAGGATGAAAATCCACACCAATCAACGTTCGACGATTCAAAACCCTAAGGGTCAACGCCGGTCAACGCGTAACCCTAGGTCAACGCCAGTCAATGCGTTGCAACAAAAGTCAACGTTCGAGGATGAAAATCCACAACGTTTGACGATTCAAAACCCTAAGGGTCAACGCCGGTCAACGCGTAACCCTAGGTCAACGCCAGTCAACGCGTTGCGACAAAAGTCAACGTTCGAGGATGAAAATCCACACCAATCGACGTTCGACGATTCAAAACCCTAAGGGTCAACGCCGGTCAACGCGTAACCCTAGGTCAACGCCAGTCAACGCGTTGCGACAAAAGTCAACGTTCGAGGATGAAAATCCACACCAATCGACGTTCGACGATTCAAAACCCTAAGGGTCAACGCCGGTCAACGCGTAACCCTAGGTCAACGCCAGTCAACGCGTTGCGACAAAAGTCAACGTTCGAGGATGAAAATCCACACCAATCGACGTTCGACGATTCAAAACCCTAAGGGTCAACGCCGGTCAACGCGTAACCCTAGGTCAACGCCAGTCAACGCGTTGCGACAAAAGTCAACGTTCGAGGATGAAAATCCACACCAATCGACGTTCGACGATTCAAAACCCTAAGGGTCAACGCCGGTCAACGCGTAACCCTAGGTCAACGCCAGTCAACGCGTTGCGACAAAAGTCAACGTTCGAGGATGAAAATCCACACCAATCGACGTTCGATGATGAACGTCACTATCCGATCCACAGGAGTCCAATCGACGTCGATGAACGATTGAAGTGAATCGACGAGCCACGTGAGCGGATAGGATTTCGGAACAACGAAGACCCGGGACAACCGGAAGCCCGGCACTGTTCACAAAAAGGACAACGCCCTTCGTGCCTCGACCACTCTAAAGACAATCCAACCACCAGAGCAGATCGAACTCTTCGTCAAGCATCCAACGCAATTGGAATCACTCAAATCCGAGTTCGGACGAAGAATCTACGGGGAAGCAATCAAATACACCTACGGACGTCTCAGAGTTCCGAAACACCCCCAAGGGTGTCTCAGAAATTTCGAGACACCCCAGGGGTGTCTCGGAAATTCCGAGACACCCTAGGGGTGTCTCGGATTTCTAGAGACACCCTAGGGTGTCTAGGCACCCTAGAGGCTCCCCCTAGCCTATAAATAGCCCCCCTTACCTCATTTGGAAAGATCTGGATTTTTGGAGAGCCTTAGCGAAGCCCTGCTGCAGCAAAGAGTGGTCGAGCGCTTCAACCAAGGAGGAGAGGTCTACATCAGTCTTCATCACCCATTCCCCGTCTGATCCTTAGTATTAGCCCTTGGCGTTAATACTAAGAAGAGCTCATATCTCGCTTTAGCCGAGATAGACGCTTATAGCTTCTAGATCTCACGCGGATCGACGAAGCTCTGTCCGATATTTCTGGATCAGAAGTTTCTAGATCTCACGCGGATCGACGAAGCTCTGTCCGATTTATCCGGACCAGATCTGATTGCCCCGGTGGTCCACGGATATTGACGTCCCCGTCACAGGCCAAAGACCCACGCAAAGCGAGACCGCACCAAAACGGGATCTCGTGTTTATTTTCAAAAAGTTGTAATTTTTATTTCTTTGTCATTTGAATTTCATTTGTAACGATCAAAGTTTAATGGAATCAATGATGAAGGCAACTTTTTCCAAAAACAGGTATATCAACCCCTGCAGGCAGATTGCTCATACCACTCGGCAAGGGCGGGGAGACGCCACTTCTATGCAGACTTTCAGCCCCGGGAACTGTAGTTGTATCAGGCACAACGGCCGGTCCTATAGTTACACTCCTGTATTAGTCAAATGGAAATTTGGACAAATAAGGAGAATCGGGACAAAAAGATCGTATGCATACCTGCAATCCCACCGTCCTCAGATGCAGCGGGAAGTATCGGCCCAAGCGGCTGGGCCTATAGTTGCACTTCTTTATTAGTCAAAATGAAAATTTAGACAAATAAGGAGGATTGGGATGATAAGGTCATCTGCATACCTGTAGGTCCATCATCCGTAGGTATCTGGGGAATGCCAGGAGTCATAAGAGAATCAGTCCCGGTGGCTGGTCCTATGATTGCACTCATATATTAGTCAAAAGTCAGATAAACTTAGAGAAGTACGATATTCCTAAATCGTATGCGTACCGGCGAGTCCGTCACTCCGAGGTAAGCTAGATATACCAGGAATCGATATTGGGCTAATCCCAATGATTGGTGCTGTAATATTAATCCTTCATTAGTCAGACAAAAGATCAGGCAAGATGAAGGGAATCAGATATATACCTATGAATGAATCATTCCCAAAGAATGGTCTCTCGGTTCCTCTGGTAGTCTGTTCAGCTAGCATATCGGCTAATAAGCCAGCATCGGGTTTCGAGAAGCTTGGTACAGGGGCACACCCCCATTCCTCGAAACCTACATCATGATAGGCTCCATCCTTAGCTGGCCTTCCCATCGCGACATCTGCAGGGTAACCTGAATGTTGGAAGAGGAGGAAAGCTCAAAAATACTTGCAGCAAAAACAGAAGATCTTCCTTCCCCATGCTTGAGGAAGGTAACATTGGATGTAGATATACCTGAATACGGGACGGTGGACTCAACACTATTCACTTGCCCAAGATCAATGTTTAGATCGATGCCCAGAGACCCGTCATGAAGGGCGTCGCACATCTGCTGCATAAAGCAATCCATGTTATCAGATCTAGGAGATACCGGACCCGGTGGGAGTTCGCCCTCTTCGAAGAACCCTGGAGCATAAAACATGGTTACGAATCCCAAAAGGAAAATCACCTTAAAGCAATAAAAATAAAATGTTACCTTCCCCTCCATCGGCAGTGCTTCCTAAGTCCACTCCATAAGGACGCTGACCGTCGTGGGACTTATGTACGGTCTTCTTCCTTTTCGGGGCACCGACCCTCCTAGGACCAACAGGTCGGTCATGCACAGGCTTGTCACACGTTTCAACGTGTGTGGGAGCTCGATCGTCGGGCCATGAGCTCGTATAACGAGGAGCTGGCGGCTCATGATCGTCAACTGTCCTACCTAAAGTGACAATGGTCATTTCATTAAACAAACAAGAGCTGTCGTTTATACCAATTAGAATGGAGAAGGAAAATCGAAGAAGCAGGACAAACCGGTATCGAGTTCTCCTCTGTCGGTATCTGCATCCACATATTCTTCCTCGGAGGTCTCGTCGTCGTCACCCGTAGGAAGGAGCTCTTCATCATCTGTGAGAAGAGATTTGGCATGCCCCTTTCTCTGCTTCTGAGTAAGCTCAGCCCTGCGAGCAGCCATCATAGCAGCCCGGACCGAGTGCTCGGACTGTAACTCTAAAAGGCTTCTTACACCTATGGATTCATAGGCGGAAAGGAACCACTTGCAACTAAGGAAAGTGGTCAGCGGCTTACGCCTATAGGAAGGAAGAGCAAAATGGGCTCCAGTGCAGCCCACCATAGTCCACAGCCATGCTCGTACGCCATCAATCAGTCCTCCCTTAACCTGCAGACCACGGCTTGGATTCCCAACATATAGTTGGTCGGGAGGTAAGGCTCTATGTGGCATTGATTCTTCACCCGGAGGACAAGATACCCAACGCGGATGTTCACTAACCAGCGGAAACAACCAACATCGAGAACAGTCCGGTCACTTCTAGGTTTCTCCTCATCAATCAGCGTGTCACCATAGCGACCCGAAAAGTGAGGAAAACACTTAAAGAACTCCCATCTCTTACGGACTCGAAGCTCTCGTTGAACATCATTGAATTTGTTCCCGAGCCATCTACTCTTCTCCAACAGCTGCATGAAAGGAACGGGGACATCAACAACGCTGGGCGCCGACATCAAGTCAGGACGATGAAGAACGAGCCACGCCATCAGATAAGCGTAAGGAAGCTCGACCTTCGGACAAATAAGCTCAGTCGATGGTTCAGAACCCATCTGCGTAAAACTGCTGACTAGACACCTAAGCCCGCAATGGATGCCAGCAACCATCGCTGGGAGCAGGGAAAGCTCTCTCCCATAAGCTAGCTGAACTGCAGGGAAGAGCACTGTAGGCATTGAAAATTGCCTATAGGTCTCCACGAACGGTTCAGTGTTAAAGAGCGACGATGAACGTCACTATCCGATCCACAAGAGTTCAATTGACATCGATGAACGATTGAAGTGAATCGACGAACTACGTGAGCTGATAGGATTTCGGAACAACGAAGACCCGGGCCAACCAGGAACCCGGCGATGTTCACAAAAAGGACAACGCCCTTCGAGTCTCATTCATTCTACAGATAATCCAACCATTGGAGCAGATAGAACTCTTCGTCAAACTTCCAACGCACTTAGAATCACTCAAATCCGAGTTTGGACGAAGAATTTACGGCGAAAACAATCGAATGCACCTACGGACGTCTCAGGAATTCCAAAACATCCCTAGGGGTGTCTCGGAAATTCCGAGACACCCCAGGTGTGTCTCGGAACTTCCGAGACACCCCAGGGGTGTCTCAGAACTTCCGAGACACCCCAGGGGTGTCTCGGATGTTTTGAGACACCCCAGGGGTGTCTAGGCATTTCCTAGACACCCCAGGGGTGTCTAGGCACCCTAGGTGCTCCCATTGCCTATAAATAGCCCCCTTATACCTCATTTTTAGAGATCTGGATTTTTGGAGAAGTTGGCGAAGCCCTGCTGCAGTGAAGAGTGGTCGAGCACTTCAACCGAGGAGGAGAGAGGTCTTCATCAGATTCTTCATCACCCTTGCCCCTTTCCTTAGTATTACCCTTCGTCGGTAATCACTAAGAAGAGCAGATATCTCGTTTTAGCCGAGATAGACGCTTCAGACTTCTAGATCTCACGCGGATCAACGAAGCTCTGTCCGATTTTTCCAGAACAGATCTGAGTGCCAGGTAGTCCACGGATATTGACGTCCCCGTCACAGGCAAAAGACCCACGCAAGCAGAAGACCGATAAACGATCTCTGCGTTTGTTTTGACGAGAGTTGTAACTTTTGTTTTCATTGTGTAAAAGTCTTATAAAAAGACAATCTTTTTTTTGATTTCATTGTAACGACTAAAGTTGTAATGAATACAGCAATGAATACAACAATTTTCGACGCAAACAAGCACCTCGACAGGTAGAACGTTTGAAGGTTGGTACGGGACAACACATTTCTTCAACCAAAGGGCAAGGTAGCCTGCTAGTAGAGTCCAGGGCCCAATGGACTTCTGTGCACGGCAGAGAAAAGAACGAAACTTGGTTCCCGAAGGAAAAGCTCCCTCAGCACTGGCGATGGTGTAAGAATGAGCCTCAGCCTTCTCCAGCAACTCATTAATTGCGGAAGGGGTCAACACGTCTAATTCACGAATAGGCTCGCCGGAACTACCCTCCAAGTTCTGGAACAAATAGCAAGCAAACTGCTTCAAGCTGACCTGCCTCTTCCTTTTCGCTTGAGGAGAAGTCTGGACCAAGGAGGTATGATAATGACAAGTAAGATCCCAGAGAGTGTCATACATGTCGGGAGTATCTTTCTTCATACACTCCAGCTGCTGGTTCGAGGGAAAATACTCCTGATACGGACAATCCCCCATCGGAAGACCAGAAACATGATGCATCTCGTGCAAGGCCAACCCTAACTCACCACCGCTGGTCAGAAAGGTGTTGCTGTCAGGCATGTAGGTCTCCAGCAACGCCAAGAAATGGCGACAGCTGACTGGGATTCCGTACATGGTGGCTCGTATAGGTGCATACAACCCACTGCTCTTCAAATCCCTCTCCCAGCGCGCTAAGACAAAACTGGTCATGCGTGCCCACCACCCCTTGGCTAGTGAGGAAGCCCAACCGTAGCATCTGTAATCCAGTGGAGGTAACCGTCTCCCAAGAAGAGCCAGACGGTTACTCATAGTAGAAGCAGCTGCTGACACCTCGCCTGGGGGTGCAGTGTTAAGGTCCATAATCCCAGGTCGAAGACCACGAACGTCATGATACCCGTTAGAGCCAGGAGTCTTGTGGTGAGTGGCATATCCACACTGAACTCGCTCAGCATCTTCAGTAAGGTGCCAAGACATCTGTCGCTCCACGGCCTGCCCCTTCAAAGCAGCTACTGATACCTCGCCTGGGGGTGCAGTGTCAAGGCCCATAATCCCGGGTCGAAGACCACGAACGTCATGATACCCGTTAGAGCCAGGAGTCTTGTGGTGAGTGGCATATCCACACTGAACTCGCTCAGCATCATCAGTAAGGTGCCAAGACATCTGTCGCTCCACGGCCTGTCCCTTCAAGGGACTGAAAGAATATTGGCGTGGAATGGAGGGGATGTACAAGGGAGCTCCCTCGTCGAGAGTCAGCCAGTGCTCCTCGCCAAGGGTCAACGTAGCAGGATCCTCGACGTGATCTCCGAATAGGAAACTCGGCTTCTTTAAATCCTAAGTGGAGGTAGAATCCGCGGTGAAGGGGGCATCTGTAATAAGCTGGCGCAGGCAATGACGCCCTCCTTCCCGTATCAAATGACAAGATTCGTCTGAGCGATCTCTGTCAAACCGAGGAAGTGGACTAACAGCCTGCCTAAGGGAAGCTGAGGAGAAGACCTCCCGGCTACAACCGGTATTGGCATGAGGAGGGACCCGCGAAGAGGTCAATCAGGGATACGGAAAATATAAATTCTCACCCCCGAAGAAAGAGGCCGCAGGGAAAGATGTCGCGGGAACCTCTTCCTCGCTGTGCTGCGAATGAGAACGACTCCTACGAGGTCGAGGTCGGCGTGGAGACATTGAAAATCTGCAACGAAAAGCAGCAAGTCAGGTACAATCTAAAATATGAATACACGAAATTTAAAAGGGAAATTAAGAACTTTAATTGAAATCCTATGTATAAATAGGATTTTATAATTGAAGTCTAGTTAAACCTACAAATTTCGTGCATGCGAAACAATGATTGTCATTTTTCGCGGTGAATTTTGGTGAAATACCCAAAATACCCTTCGTGTTCAAGGCTAAATTCGGGTCAAGGACACGCTCGGGTTGGGTCATGGTCATCATATCTAATCATATAGCACCCCCCGATACCCCACAATTTTGGTTAATTTTACAAATGAGCCCTTTTGTAGAATTTAGCCAATTTTGCATATAGACCCCTTCACAAATTTCAATTTAACGTCCACATACCCTTATCAAAACTTTGGTTATTGGGTTGGGGTCTAAACTTTTCGAATTTCAGCCCTAAATTTCAGCCCTTTCACAAATAAACCCCTCTATACTTTGTGGGTTGCTTTTTGCAAATTAACCCCTCAAACAACATTGGTCTTCTTGCATAAAGCCCCCTCAAAATTCGGCCCTATTGTAACCTTGCATAAAACCCCCCAAATTCTTGTGCATACACAACCCATCATCAAAGAGCCTATCCTCTAACTCATGGGAACATAAAGCTATGATCTTCCTTGAAAAGAAAAGAAGAGTGTTGAAGGGGAACTTACCAAATCAAGAGGCTCTTCTTGAGCTTGAAGATGATGAAACCCTAGCTTGGAGGAGAGGGTATTTTCGGCCAAGGAGAGAACACCAAAAATTCGAAACTTCTTTATGGAGTTTATGGGTTTTGAGTTCTTGAAAGAAAGGGAACAATGGTGTATGGAGTATGGAGGAAGAAGAAGGAGTTTAAAAATTTAAGAGGGAATCCTTTTTGAAGTTTGAAAAGAGGGGGAAACAAAAGAGGAAACAAACAAAAGAGAAACAAAAAAGGGGGGAGAGGAGTGTGTGTCTCGGCCCTAGAACCGAGACACCCAAGGGTGTCTCGGCCAAGGTTGAGACACCCACGGGTGTCTCGGGTCCCGTTTGGTCCCCGTACGCCTATATATAGGCCCGAATTCGCCCGTTTTCGTCGATTATTGGATGTCTTGATGAAAATCGACACCAAACAGCATTCGATGCGTGAAACCCTAGGGTCAACGTCAGTCAACGCGTAACCCTAGGTCAACGCCAGTCAACGCGTTGCAACACAAGTCAACGTTTGACGATTCAAAACCCTAAGGGTCAACGCCGGTCAACGCGTAACCCTAGGTCAACGCCAGTCAATGCGTTGCAACACAAGTCAACGTTTGACGATTCAAAACCCTAAGGGTCAACGCCAGTCAAAGCGTTGCAACCAGAGTCAACGTTTGACGATTCGAAACCCCAGGGTCAATGCCAGTCAACGCGTAACCCTAGGTCAACGTCATTCAATGCATTCCACACAACTCAATGTTTGACGATTCGAAACCCTAAGGGTCAACGCCGGTCAATGCGTAACCCTAGGTCAACGCCAGTCAACGCGTTGCAACCAAAGTCAACACACGGTGATCCGAAACCCTAAGTCAACACGATGTGACGGAGGCAGTTCAAATTCAACTCAATGACACGAGCCAAACTCAATTCATCAGCTGCAGACTCGAGATTCCGACGACGGCCAAGCGATAAACGCAGCGCCGGAAGAACTTCGGCTATTCGTCAAAGCATCGAATAGACCGAAAATCAAAGGAACCAAGAGTTGAAGCTAACTACAGGTCCTTACGCCGACTGAACTCTCTTAGATGTAATTGAACAAATTCCATCTTATGCTAAATTTTTAAAAGAATTATGTGTAGGCATCGAAAATTGCCTATAGGTCTCCACGAACGGTTCAGTGTTAAAGAACGACGATGAACGTCACTATCCGATCCATAGGAGTTCAATTGACGTCGATGAGCGATTGAAGTGAATCGACGAACTACATGAGCTGATAGGATTTCGGAATAACAAAGGCATGGGCTAATCGAGAACCCGGCGATGTTCACAAACAGGACAATGCCCTTCAAGTCTCGTTCACTCTACAGATAATCCAACCACCAGAGCGGATCGAACTCTTCGTCAAGCTTCCAACGCACTTGGAATCACTCAAATCCGAGTTCAGACGAAGAATCTACGGCGAAAACTATCAAGCATACGAGCGTCTCAGGCTGAGTTGGGACACCCGGGGTGTCTCGGGAAAGTCGAAACACCCCAGGGGTGTCTAGGAAAAGCCTAGACACCCCAGGGGTGTCTCGGCCAAGCCGAGACACCCTCAGGCTTCTAGATCTCACGCGGATCGACGAAGCTCTGTCCGATTTTTCAGGAACAGATCTGAGTGCCAGGTAGTCCACGGATATCAACGTCCCCGTCACAGGCCAAAGACCCACGCAAGCAAGAGACGATAAACGGATCTTGCGTTTATTCTCAAGAAAGTTGTAATTTTTATTTCTTTGTTATTTGAATTCATTTGTAACGACTAAAGTTTAATGAAATCAATGATGAAGGCAACTTTTGATGAAAACACAGAGGAGATGCAAAAAGAAGAGACGGTCAAGAATCCGTCAAAACTCAAGCAGGTGTGGGTGCTAAAGGCAAAGCCAGCGCCTAAGACAAGAGTGGACGGAGTTGCTGTCCAACCTTCATCAAATCCAGATCCCGTTCCCCTTGCCCCCGCACCTCCGGCGGAGTCAGGTAAGAACACGGATCCTTCAAGATCCAGGGTTCCTTTGAAAGGTCGCCTCGGTCCTTTACCCGGGAACCGAGGTAA
Source organism: Asparagus officinalis (assembly GCF_001876935.1). Classification (NCBI taxonomy): domain Eukaryota; kingdom Viridiplantae; phylum Streptophyta; class Magnoliopsida; order Asparagales; family Asparagaceae; genus Asparagus; species Asparagus officinalis. Next base: position 70,893,005 of record NC_033795.1, on the reverse strand, counting down.
AGCACCTGTCAAGGAGCGATTGGGTCCGCTGAAAGATCCCCAAATGATAAACCCGACTGGGGGTCGTGCTAATCCCCCCAAGATAGATAACAAAGGGAAAACCCCTATTGCCGACCGCATTGGGTTGCGTGTCGAAGTTCAAGAGCCCGTTAAGTTTTTACGCCCGCAAAAGCGTAGACTTGAACGAGCGACTCCTGAAAACGCTAATAATGCGTCATATCCCCAGAGGAAAACATATTCGTCTGATGATGATAGTGTTATACCTGGGAAGTCATGTCAGCACTCTATGGGTTGCTCCAGTTATCAAACTGATGAGTTGTACTATAGAGCCATGGGTGCGGGTAAGTCTCGAAAGAGGGACGTTCAAGACGCGGAGTCTCACTGTCCGTGTGCCACCATAATCAAGGCGGTATTGTCAGAATGCTGTTGTTCTAAAGCCCCAAGGAGAGTTTCGGTGTTCGAGAGAATTTCCACCGGAATGTCTGAGACCAAGCCTAGGCGTTTCCGACGAAGAAGAAGGATAGTCGAAGACGGAGAATTTCCGAAGGTCACCACTGTAGGCATCGAAAATTGCCTATAGGTCTCCACGAACGGTTCAGTGTTAAAGAGCAACGATGAACGTTACTATCCGATCCACAGGAGTCCAATTGACGTCAATGAACGATTGAAGTGAATCGACGAACTACGTGAGCTGATAGGATTTCAGAACAACGAAGACCCGGACCAATCGGGAACCCGACAATGTTCACAAAAAGGACCATGCCCGTCATGTCTCGATCACTCTACAGATAATGCAATCACCAGAGCAGATCGAACTCTTCGTCAAGCATCCAACGCACTTAGAATTACTCAAATCCGAGTTCGGACGAAGAATTTACAGGGAAAACAATCGAATACACCTCAACGGAGTCTCGGGAGTTCCAAAACACCCCAAGGGGTGTCTCAGAAATTCCGAGACACCCAGGGGTGTCTCGGAAATTCCGAGACACCCCAAGGTGTCTCAGAAATTTCTCTCGGAAATTTCCGAGACACCCCAAGGGTGTCTCGGAAATTCCGAGACACCCTAGGGGTGTCTCGGATTTTTTGAGACACCCTAGGGTGTCTAGGCACCCTAGGTGCTCCCCATGGCCTATAAATAGCTACCCCTTACCTCATTTTTGAAGAGCTGGATTTTTGGTGAAGTTGGCGAAGCCCTGCTGCAGTGAAGAGTGGTCGAGCGCTTCAACCGAGGAGGAGAGAGGTCTTCATCAGATTCTTCATCACCCATCCCCCCTTTTCCTTAGTATTACCCTTCGCCGGTAATCACTAAGAAGAGCAGATATGAAGACCGATAAACGATCTCTGCGTTTGTTTTAACGAGAGTTGTAATTTTTGTTTTCATTGTGTAAGAGTCTTATAAAAAGACAATCTTTTTTTGTTTCATTGTAACGATTAAAGTTGTAATGAACACAGCAATGAATATAATAATTTTCGACGCAAACAAGCTGGCGACCACAGTGGGAGCCAACGGCCTCGCTGCCGAGGCCGTCGTGACGCAACCGGCATTCAAGATCCGGGTGAATGAAGAGATCGAATACGAGTTCGATCAGCAAAAGTTCGAAGAGTACCTCTCTTCCTCCTCCTCTAGATCCGCATCTCCGAAAAGGCGCAGGAAGGCATCCACTTCCAGAAATGTTCGCGGGACCTTCGGCTCGAAGATCCAAGATCCCATTGCCGCCGCTGCACTCGCACCACGTGACGTCCCCGCGTCGTCCAACGTGGTCGAGACCACAGATCTGGACTTCTCCTCCGCCAAAGGGATGGCCAACAAAGGTGCTCCAGCTGTGTCAAAGAGGACGCGCCAAAGACGACGTCAACGCCTTGCTCGTCAGCTGGCCAGCGACAGTTGGCCAAGGCCGCAGAGTCGATGGACGGGATCCGCTACAATGAGGATCTCAAGTCCAGACAGCGCCTAGAGCAACAACGGCACATAACCAACTCCTCCTCTAAGGCAAAAACGAACGATTGGGTTCGTGTCACGAGGACTCGCTCAACCCTCGAAGAGCGAATCAAGAAGCGCCGCGCATTGCTTGCGCATGCCCGAGCTCTTCTGCAAAAAGCGGAGGAGATGCAGAAAGAAGAGGCGGTCAAGAATCCGTCAAAATTCAAGCAGGTGTGGATGCTAAAGGCAAAACCAACGCCTAAGATAAGAGCTGAAGATGTTGCTGCCCAACCTTCATCAAATCCAGGTCCCGTTCCCCTTGCCCCCGCACCTCCGGTGGAGTCAGGTAAGAACACGGATCCTTCAACATGCAGGGTCCCTTTGAAAGGTCGCCTCGGTCCCTTACCGGGGAATCGAGGTAAAGTACCTGTCAAAGAGCGATTGGGTTCGTTGAAAGGTCCCCAAATGTTAAACCCGACTGGGGGTCGTGCTTATCCCACCAAGGAAGATAACAAAGGGAAAACCCCTATAACAGACCGCATTGGGTTGCGGATCGAAGTTCAAGAGCCTGTTAAGTTTTTACGCTCGCAAAAGCGTAGACTTGAACGAGTGACTTCTGAAAACGCTAATAAAGCGTCATATCCCCAGAGGGAAACACATTCGTCTGATGATGATTGTGTTATACCTGGGAAGTCATACCAACACTCTATGGGTTGCTCCAGTTATCAAACTGATGAGTTGTACTATAGAGCTGGGGGTGCGAATAAACCTTGGAAGCGAGATGCTCGAGACACGGAGTCTCAATGTCCGTGTGCCAACATCATCAGGGCGGTGTTATCAGAATGCTGCTGTTCCGGTGTTCAAGAGAATTTCCACCGGAACGTCTGAGACCAAGCCTAGGCGTTTCCGACAAAGAAGAAGGATAGTCGAAGACGGAGAATTTCCGAAGGTCACCACTAATATGACCGGCAAAGGGGCATCGACAGGGGATAATCCCGAGTCAATTCCGCTAGTACCCTGGTATTTAATTCGTCTGCAGTCTGGAGCCATCATACGAGGGACTTATAGTAGGGTTCGGACGAGATTGCCGTCAGAAGACGAAGGATCAGATGCTTGCTCTGCGATTGCATCGGACAACACAGTATCCAGTGAGGGACAACCCCGCGAGGTGCTCATGATAAGAGCCGAACAAGTAAACAAGATGCTTGAAGATGCCCTGGCTCGGCAGAAAGAAAGCTTCAAGTTCGAGATGGAGATGGCCATGCAGCAGATGAGAGAAATGCATGATCAGCAGATCGCGGCTCTGACAACTCATCAAGAAGAGCCCACTCGACCCAATCATCAGAATCAAGATGAGAATGAACGGGAAGGGAATAATGTCAACATAATTATTCCCCCTATCAACAACGACAATGGAGGTGGTCCTGTAGATGATAATGCAAAAGAGGACCACGTTACCTCTCCCCGAAGCCACTCGAAGATAGGAACGAGTGAAGACAAGAAGATGAAGGACTTGGAAAGAAAAATCAACGCGTTAATGAACGCTCAAGAGGTGAAAAGGTCCGGCATACCATGTCCATATCCAAGGGAGTGGGAATCGATTCCATATCCGGCAAAGTTCAATTTAATCAACTTTACGCCGTTTGATGGGAAGGGTTCCCCTACCCAATACTTAATATATTTTAAGTCTCACTTAGGAATAATCTCCGGCAATGAACCCTTGATGGTACGGTCATTCGTTGGAACTCTTCGCGGAGCGGCCTTCGATTGGTATCGTCGCCTCAAGCCGGGGAGCATCAGCAGTTGGGATGACATGTAGGACATGTTTCTGACGAACTTCTTCGACGACGACACTGAGGTCTCAATCAGCACTCTGTTTGAGGAGAAGCAGAAGAATGGTGAGACAGTCGAAAACTTCGTGAAGAGATTCCGAAATAAAGCAATGAATTGCAGGGATCCGGTCAGCGAAGATTTCATCCTCGAGACCTGTCACAACAATCTTTCCTTGGACATCCTCGAAGCTATGGGAATGGCACCGCCAAAGACCTGGAAGGATCTGAAGGTGCGTGGGGAACGAGCCGAACGATTCCTTAAGAGGAAGAAGGCAGAAAGGGGACAAATAGCAAACAACGCTCCGCAACAGAACTTTGTCCCTAAGGGAAAAGCGCATGCGAATGCTGTGGACGCGAATCAAACATTCTGTAGGCATCGAAAATTGCCTATAGGTCTCCACGAACGGTTCAGTGTTAAAGAGCGATGATGAACGTCACTATCCGATTCACAGGAGTCCAATTGACGTCGACGAACGACTGAAGTGAATCGACGAGCTACGTGAGCGGATAGGATTTCGGAACAACAAAGACCCGGACCAATCGGGAACCCGGCGGTGTTCACAAAAAGGACAACGCCCTTCATGCCTCGATCACTCTACAGACAATCCAACCACCAGAGCGGATCGAACTCTTCGTCAAGCATCCAACGCACCCGGAATCACTCAAATCCGAGTTCGGACGAAGAATCTACAGGGAAGCAACCAAATACACCTACGGACGTCTCAGAGTTCCGAAACACCCCCAAGGGTGTCTCAGAAGTTCCGAGACACCCCAGGGGTGTCTCGGAAATTCTGAGACACCCTAGGGTGTCTCGGAATTTCCGAGACACCCCAGGGGTGTCTCGGAAAATCCGAGACACCCTAGGGGTGTCTCCTAGCACCCTAGGCTCCCCCCTAGCCTATAAATAGACCCCTTACCCTTGTTTAAGGAGGGAGATTTTGGAGCAGCCTTGGACGAAGCCGCTGGCCTGCATGAAGAGTGCGTTGCGCCTTTCAACAATGGAGGTAGGAGGAGTTCCACATCAGGAGCCTCTTTTTTCATTCACCCTATTCCCCATTTCCTTATCATACCTTCGCCTAATCACTAAGGAAGAGCTCCGAATCCGTAGCCGGAGGATAGACCCTTAAGCTCTCTAATCT